>NC_135481.1:84679822-84837322 GCF_052094955.1 Ictidomys tridecemlineatus
AAGCTCTTGGCAGAAACAAGTCCTTAAACTATCCTTGTGCATCATAAGGAATAAACAACTTGAGATGCATATAATGAACTATAATTGTCCCCCAGCCCCAGAGGGTTGTAGTAATGTATGTAATCAAAATTCACAGCAATTCATTAAAAGTCAGAAGCCTAACTCTTCTGTCTACAGTTTTAAAAGCAAAACATGGTTAAAAAGTAAAATCGAAAAATATAAAATATACACTAAATGCTTAGCCAAACCTGTCTTTAAAATCCCCCCCCAACACCTTTTTTTTCCTCTTTCTTTTTCATATTCTTACTGCTCATTTTCACATACCTGACTATAACAATATCTTTAGGAGCAGGCAGTTCATTTTACATCTTTAAGGTCAGTGCTTGGACTCCAAAGACAAATGTTTGTTCCGTCTAGTCTTGCCCTTATGAACTCCCAACACCTCTGTGGGTCAAAAGCTCAAGACCACAAAGTTAAAACAGGATGATGAACTTATGTGCAGTTGTTAATCTCAGGCCATTGCCATCCATGGCAAAGGCCTTTACAGGAAAAGAATTCTACCCATGAAAAATAATTCTCAAATGCATTGCCCAAAATTAATATTTGAAAAAAAGTGTTTATACCAGAGATCAATTTATTTACAATATCTAATTGATAATCTATTTAATAGATATTTATGATTATAAAATTAAGGTTAACTTTTCTTAAACTTCTCACTAATATATTTAATATATGCAATGATATTCTCTATTTCAATTTTGGAACTCTTTTATTAGAAGTTTTTTTTTAATTTTTATTTTTTACTAAATTGATACTTTATGTTCACAATGATTTGGAGAAAAAGCAGTTTCTTCCCGAATTTTTATGCTGGTCACTCATGGCAACACTTTAAAAATAAAACTATATTATTCCTATTTTCTTCATTGGTTATCTCTGTTTACTCTATCACAAATTCAGCTACATACCAAGAATATCACAAATAAATAATGGAAGCCCAGGTGAAGAGTTTCCATTACTGAACTGTGTCTGATTGGAGTTTAGTCACTTATAATACAGTGGAAATATGTAAATTTAAATCAGGAGAGGCCTGAAGAACAAGAGATGTGTGTGTATAATTTATAATTAAAGAAGTATTACTTTTTTTGAAATAGGTTAGAAACTAGAGTCACAAAAACTATTTCTTTGTAAACTGCTACCTGAGAATTATACAAATTTCTATTCTTCTTAGAACTTTTAGATATGACAGATATAATTAGGTGTAATAAGGAGGGACTGGGTGTCAGGTAGCAAAGTCACCTCTGCAACTACAAAGAAAATGTGTGTTGAATCTGAGATACCTTGTCCTAATTTTCATGTTAGGAATTAATCTGTAATGTATGAATGGATTTTTTTTCCATTCAACATACCAGGCAAAGATTTGAATAATGTTCGCATTTTGACACCCATATCAAACTGAAAACACCTCAATCAACTGTTGGATGGATTTGGCATAATTATTGATACACTTTGCAGGATTTAAAGAGTGAGGATTCAGTGCTCACATACCACATTTGAAACGAACACAACTTATCAAATGGAGTTCTGACATGTGTGACTTTTAGTATCATTTTGGAAGTGAAATAACCTGTCAGATTTTAAAATGTGTTAACAACTGGATGGTTAAGTGGCAGGGACGTGAAGAGAGGACGTGGGCTTGGTTTGAGATCTTGTTCTGGAGCAGAGGCACTGACTGCCAGCCTAGAGGTAATCACAACAAAAGTTTTCCCCCAGGGGTTCTGAACAAAAATTCTATAGTAGAATAAATAAACTACCACACAGATTATCCTAACTAGCATCTGCAATCTTCCTTACAATAGCCATTTGTTGATGTCTTTCCAAATACATTAGAAGTGGCAGATGATTTATTTTGTTTTTGAAAAGTGCTTATAACCATTCATTCATTCAACAAATATTTAAGTTTCTACTATATGCCAGGCATTCTTTTCTAAGTACATTATCAAAGTCAAATAGTACAAAATGCCTAACATCCCTTTATTGGAGATGTCTTCACTTTAAATGGATTAAGGCAATTTACATAAAGGCATACACACAGAAAAATCTACTCCTCTCAAGCTTTGTACAATTGTTCATCCTGATTAGTTTATCTTTGTTGCTTGACACATAGTAGGTGCTTTTTATGTTGTGCACCATATATTACAATTCAGCTGAGGGTTTTTTTTACGTGAAAAATTGTCTCACAAAAAGAAATGTCTGGCCACTGCCACTGCTCAGTTGCATTAGTATCGTCATCTACAATTCTGGTCCCATAATTCTTATTTTTTTGTTTGATTTCAAAATGTTTTCCTTATTATTTTCATCACTTTAAATGTGAGAAACAAGGCAGAGAGGCAGTATGGGGCGGGATGGGCAGGGTGGATTGGTGGTGTTGGGATATGGCTCAATACTTACTTAGTTTTTAAACAATAAGTTGATTTTGTGGTGTGTGTGGGTGGTGGGTGTGTGTGTTATACTTTAGAAATTGCAACTCATCAAGGAAAAAATAATGGATTTAGTAGCAATGATACTTAGACTGGATGTAGTTTCTCTTTGTAGAACAGCAAGTCATTCTCAACTCCCATATTGCTGGTCATCCAGGGGGCTAAGCCATGCCTCTGGGTGCCACAGCAAGAGATGAGGAAGTAGTGAAGTATTTAAGAAATGTAAATGTGACTGAAAATTTCTTCTGAAGTAATTCACAGTCTGGATTTGGACTGCCACAGGACATTAATCTTATAAACCATAACCATTTCCTGTTTCTTAAAGAAAATTTGAAGAATCTTGGCCATGCATCATGCTAAAAGATGGTGTTCAAATCTGACCATGAAACACAAGGATTCCTTGATTCATAATTTCTTAGAAAACAGATAACAATTATTACATTTGGTTGATCTAAGGATTAAGGACTAAGAATAAAATTCCATTCCAAAGTGATCCCATTGACTTCTAAATTTCTATGTAATTTCTATCTCTATCTGTATCCATCTATATTCACTTATAAGATCTCTCTGTAGTTTGTATGTCTATCTGACTATCTTAAATTAGTGAATTTAAGATTCTTATTGCAAATAATATTATTTCAAGTGACTAGAATCTATTTATATGCGTAGATCATTTCTGTTATCCAGAATGCAGATGTATTTTGTAAACATTTTTATCTTTGCCCAAGTCCTGTAGGGACTACAATGTGTAAAGATGAACTGGTCAGTTTATTAGATTTGGACTAAACTCCTATTTATTTTTAACTTCAATTCTTATACATTTTACTTCCAATTTTGCACCTCTTTCTATTCTGAGTAAGAATTTAATAAAAATTTGGAGTATCATAATTTTAAAAATACTTTAAAATTGTGCTTCATCTTTCTAAGTTAGTATATAAACCCCAAACCTTTTGAAATCAATTCCTTGATAATCAGTCCTAGGTTTTGTACTTAATTTAAAAAGGCATACATGATTTTGCTCTCAGGGGAATACTACTGGAGAGCCAAGTTATCTTTCCTTTTCATGAAAATGTTTTTTTTTTTTTTTTTCCAAAAAGCCTTCATAATCCAATTGTTTGAAAGGTTCTGTATAAATTTGGGATTTTGGATGTCTGCAGGTCAGGAAAGTTCACCCGATTTAGTGAGTTCCCATTTAGTTAACCTGGTCTAGCCTAAATTCCTGTTTCTAAAGCCATTCTGTCATGTGTGATCTTTTTAATGGTTCAGCCGGGTTAACAAACTCTATTTCCGCCTCGTGCATCCCATTCTATAGAGAGGCCAAAGCTTTTCATTCAAGCTCTGGAAAATTACCTCCTCTTTTGCAGGTGGTGCTGTAAACAGGGAAGAAGATTAGGGAGTATCCTAGGCCATGCCCTTCCCCAAGGCCCCTCCTCCTCTCTATGACAAAAGAATGATAGAAGAGGAGACTTAAAAAGTATTAGTGCAAGAGGATATGGTTCAGGACAGAGTAATCAGGAAAAATGAAACAATAACAGGGAAAGTGAAATGAGGGACTCTTTGGAAAATACCACCAGAAAAATAGGCACAACCAAAAGAGAGATCCCAAGCTCTGTATATACAATTTGTTTGTTTTGCTTTTCAGAAGGTGTTAGACACAAAAGTGCAAGTGAGTCAATTAGAGGTATCCCACATCTTAAAAGGAAAGAAAGAAGGGGAAAAAACATACCTTTTTCATGATCACCCCCTGTCTTCTTCATTTTGGTACAATGTCTCAAGAAAGGATTATGTCACAGTGACCTTACTTTTTATAACTGCACCATCTTTTCTTATATAAATATTAACTACATTTGGCTTTTGGGGTGTCACACAATTAGCAAATTAGTTGTTCACTAAGGGTATTCATCTAGGTTTTGTAACACTTTCCCCACCTTAATTTTAGAATATTACATGCAAGGGGAAAAATTGCCTTCTTTTTATTGCACTCATTGAAATCCCTTCTCTTAATGCTAGGCTCTGGAGTTATAGTGGCAGTTACTTCTGTCATCAGAATATCAGCACTTTGAATGGAATTCTGAAAATTACAAAGACCACACAGGCATACGGAGGAATTGATCGCCCTCTCCATATGCTAAATGTACCCTCATTTGAAGCTTATGTATTTTAATACAGCCCCTTTTTTTTCAATTCAATTTATTGTATTTATCATGAGTATAAGATGGAAATTAGAAAATTCCTTCAAGGTTTTAGGTCTTTTATGCGCAATACTTATGAGAAAGAGGAGAACTTTTGCTGTTCTTTTATATGTGAAATTAGTGGATTGACCTAATGTCACAAGGAGTAAAACAAACTGTTCATTTGCACTTTTATGTACAAATATGAAGCACGATATTCATTTCCTAAAGAATCCAAAGGTACATTGGAGGGCTTTTAATTTCTATGTTTATAGTAACTTAATTTTATTTATTTCCAAAGTTAATATTGCTTGTATGGCATTCAGAAAGGCCCAGAGGCTGTGCGGCATCTCTCTGGAACAGTTGAAAAATTTCCAAAGGATTATCATCCCTGTGATATTAATGAATGAATCTTCTGTTATTTAAAGCTAAAGTAAGGCCATGATTTTTTCAGTCCATTTCTTCTAGACTTCATGATTTTCCCATTGAAAAGAAAATGTATGTCCTCTCCAGCATATCCAGGAGGAGTTAGCAATGCTCTGCCAGATGTACACACCAACAATACCAGTGGGTAGGGGAAACTCAAGAATGGCCCTGAACACCATTCCTGGAGATCTGGAAAGGGTGACTTAAACACAGTCTGGTCACTCTTTCCATATGCACATCAGCAGAGTTACACAATGGAGTGTCACTGGTTGATTGTAGTGTTTAGCAGTTGCAGTCACCATGCATTGGTATTGAGACCTTGAACAAGGACTTCCTCGTGTAGAGGAGCTGGCACTGTATTAAATAGTCCTATAAATTCATGCATTTCCATCTGTTTCTCCAGATATGGGTGTTTCTTTACTCGTCAGCTCATTAATCCTGTACTTAGTATCACATTTAAGCCAAAACCTAATTATGAGTCCAGAACCAGAGCATAATATTGTGAAGACAGGGGCATATATGTCTCTTAATGTCCCAGTGATGGCTTTAAAGGTTTATAAAAATGAAATAATTACTTTGAATATTATTGGTAAAATTATGAAAAGCATTTCTAGAATCCAAACACAATGGCATGTTAATTTCATAGTAAAATGTGGTCTTGCAACTGTAATTAATATCATCTATCTCAATAGCTGTGGGTCATTATAAGTTTAATTCAATTATTCTTGATGAAATATAGTGAATCCATAGTAGGTATCCGTTAACATAATTTGTGGCAATTTACAGAGAAGAGACTTCTTAAAGATATATGGTAAGAAATACTTTAACACATTTATAGTAGCTTAGTTTCAAAACTTAAAAAAAATCATAATTTACTTTGCTCTGGCAGTATACACACACACACACACACACACACACATACATACACACACCCTGTGGTTAGTTTATTCCCTGCTACTTTAACAATCAGTGACTGTTTTGGTGAAAGCCTAAAGCTTAATCCATTAAGAGCCATTCAGAACAAAACAAACAAACAAAGCTTTAACCACTTCAGTGACAACAGGGCAGAACCAACAAGCAGCTTTCTTAGAAAACCCTAGCAATTTTAGGATCAATAACCTCATACTAGATGCTACTAAGTGATGAAAGTTAGAGAATTTGTGCTTCCAGGGTTTAGAGAATAAAACAAAACACCTAAGTGTCAGGGGAAGGATGATTTGATAAATTTAGTTTGAGAAATATCCTGTAGTTAGTATCACATTTAAGCCAAAACCTAATTATGAGTCCAGAACCAGGGCTGACTTATGTTGTCTCTGTAGTCAAGATGAAAAATAAGCTAATTCAAACATCGCCCTGGACTAAAAATTTTACCTATGTGCTCTAAGAGTTGAACTGCTAAAATATCTTTTAGTCTTGTTCCAAGTTCCACTATGTGTGTGTGTGTGTGTGTGTGTGTGTGTGTGTGTGTGTGTGTGTGTGTGTTTGAAATTAAAATATATTTCTTTGAAAACAATCTTATCTATTATCTTTATATTGAAGTATTTAGGGTAACTTTACAGTCCACTTAATTCAAGGCTACAGTTTGGACAATAACACCAATAAGTACATTTATATATGAGAGGAGCAAAAACAAACATTTCTTCACAAGGTTAAAAGCCTGTTCATTTCCTTCTAGAAATATTCCTTTGTATATTATCTTTTGAGAAAAAAAAATCCATTAGCTTCTTTGATACATTCTCTAGTCTTAAATTGTACACCAGTACAGCAGAATATGTTTGATGGAGAAAATTTACTGCAGTTCTATGTAATAAAAACGGCTCCTATATTCTTTGCATTCGTTATATTTTCTTTTTTCAGTTTCACAAAACAATTTTAAAATGCTCTCTCTCTCTCAAAGTTATAATTTTAAAAGTGCCTTTATATTTATACTTAATTATAAACTCAGTAATGAAATAAGCGTATTATTTATTATTTATCTCAAAATGTCAGCTGGCTAGACTTTACCCACAAATTATCTGGAGGCATTAAATTATATACCTTCATAGGTAGTCAACACTGTTGGGATTGCCTGCGGTATGTTTACACGCTAATTTGTTTACTGAATATTGTCTACTCATTTATGTTTTTGCTTTTATTTTTCTTTGTTAACAGATCCTCACTGAAGAGACATATTTAATATGAGGATTTTATATAAAAAAAGAAACATCTTCATGCTTAAAAATAAGCACCGGATAAAATGCAGAGTAATCTCTGGGCTGAAATGTCATCAGATAACATTGACCATTAATATTTTACAGACGAAAGAAGTAAATTACCCTGCAATATCATTAAAATGCATGATTTTTTTCCTGTGTCAGAAACGCTGTGCAGTTTTGTCTGGATTCATTAAGGCACTCGTTGTAGAAGTGCCTTGCCAACCGGAATGTGGGTGGCTATAATGGCAGCCTGTAGGTTTGTATGGAAAACAAGTATGGCACTGTGAAAAAATCCTTCTCTCACCCTACAGATACCTGTACGGAGAGCTTGGGAGACATTTCCATAGGCTCACTGTCAAGTGAGTGCTAAGGCCCCCATTCACTGGGAAGCAAAGGTAAGTCTGAAAAAAAATGTATTGAAGGAAAAGAAAAGGGGTGGGGAGTGAGGTGGAATCACCTAGTACTGAAGCAGCCTCACCAAGTGACAGACACGTAGACAACTCTGATGCTGCCAGAACAACACTCTGCACAGCCCACCAGCAAGCAATTTGTTACAGCGACAAGAATATCCTCCGCAATTTGGCATCAGGGTCCTTGGACAGCCAACTGCGCCTGTACAGCACGAGACGTGCTATTCCGCAACCGGGAAGATGGGAACCGAGGTTCTCATTATTATGTCCAAATGTGTTATTTTATGAAAAACATATCTTTTGTCATGATCAACATAGAGATAGAACAGTAGTAATTGATAATAACTGGGGGCAAAAAAAGACAACAAATTGAAAAAAAAAATATCTCCTTGTCTGTTTTTGAGGTACCCTGGGGGCTGAGACGATTTCAGGATGTTTGCTTGATACGTCTGGTATTTTATGGCACGCTCCCACAGTGTTTCATAGAAAGAATGAATCCATAGGTACAAGAATGAACTTGGAGAATTTTTGTAGTAATTTGCTTTTAGCAGAATATACTCTTTGCTTTGTTTTAGACTTCGACGTGTTTGTTTACGGTGTGTTGATTAATACATTGGCCGAGTGCAAATCCTTTCTACCGGTATGATTTGAAATAAGACAAAGAACTCAAGGTAAGTTGAGTTATAAATGTGCAAAGGAAAGACCCTTTACTCCTTGCATTGCTACCCTGGTAATCTATTATAAAAGTGCAGTAAAGGAGAGAAGCCAGAAGCATAGGATAAAGGTATCTGATAAATAAGCAAGTAGTGTTCCCTTGCCAATTACTTGGCATCTTACTTTGTAATTAATGCCACAGTAATGAAAAAAGTGGTAGGCACAAAGATTGGGCCTTTTGTGCATTCTATACAGAACCAAACACTCATAAAAATCTAGCTCAAAGCTAGCCTAGTTTGGCTCTCTGCACAATCAAAACTTGCTAGAGAATTAGAACAATCCCATAGGTGTGTGTGTGTGTGTGTGTGTGTGTGTGTGTGTGTGTGTGTGTTACAATGCGTTATATAAGAGTGACATCAGGCAGTTATGGTATTGCTGTACCCATCAAACAGACAAGGGTATCCTTCATTCCCCAGACATGATGGAATTGTGTACCCATTCTGCCAGGAGCGAACATGGTATCTATTATGTTGTTCACCAGTTGTCCTTTGAAGCACTGTAGCTAACTGCTGCTTGATAGGTTATAGTAACTATGTTGCAATGCCTGGTATATTTATATTTGTGCTCTATACAAACTTTCAGGATATAATAAAAATACTTGAGTTAAATAATTATGAGAGTGATACTATTAGTGGGCATTTTAAAGAAGTACTAAATAATATAACTTAGGCAATTTTCATATTATTTGAAATATAGTACAAAACATCATGTTAATATTATAATGATATTTTATAAAAATATAAAGCAAGTTTTTTCTCTCTATTCACATAAACTGGATGGCAGTAAGTGCCTTAGGGTTGTGAGAGTTGAGAATGAGATGTTTAATTGAAACACTGTGGAATTAGTGTTGAAGGTGGAGTGTGTTGACTAGCTAGGTACAAGGACAATGAAATGAAAAGGCCTAAGATTCATATCCTTTGAGGGATAAGGTACAAAGGAAAGGGAGAAAAAAGAAGTGTGTGCGGAGTGTTCAAGGATAGAGGGTACAAAATACAGTGGAGACCATAAAGAAAACTAACCCCTACTTTTCTAAGCTTTGCATGGGGTGTTTTCCTTGCAACTCCCATTAAAGTCAATGGGAATCATGCAGCTAAAACCCCGTGTAACTCTTTGACAATTTACTTCCTAGTGTCAAGAAAAGAGTACTACCTACTAAGGGCAATTTACTCATTTTAGTTTGTGCCTCCCATACAAAGATGAATTTGATAGAACATAGCAGGAGGAAAAGAGAGACTGCATTTAAGATTTTGTTATTGTAAAAAAGTCATCATTGAAAAATGTCGCCTAAACTCTCACCTTGTTTAGCAACAACAATAAACAGAGAAAAGCAATCCAGTAAAAGAATATGAAAAGAAGTGTAGACTTGATTACAAGAAAAATGATGATTGCTAGTGTAAGGTTTTTCTCCCCCCCCCCATTTTAAATTCTTAAGCTCTGAACACAATCGCAGGATAATAAGAATACAGGAAGATTCTTAAGATAGCAAATTGAAGCTGCTGATTGCTTGCTTTTCTCATACACCTCAAGTTGTATATATGTAAATACAGCAATGGTATTCTTCCAAAATCTTTATTAATACAAATACAATAGAAGGAAGGCTACTAAAGTTTCCTAGTTTTTGGTAGAAAAGTAGGTAAAATGATAAAGTTCTCTTCTGCTATAAGAAATCATTGATTATATGCATCATGCCCTCTTTATAATATAATTTTTGAAATATGGAATGTACATATTAAGAAGTACATGCTATTTGCAAATGCTTTCATGAACTTTGAAGTCAGAAAATTAACACTGGCTTTCAAAGTGTTTATTTCTATTACTAGCCTCTATAATTTTTTACTTTTAAATGAAAAGTTTTTATTTCAGTGCAGCATCACTTTATTGATACAATTCTTATAATCCCATAATAAGCTTATGTGGGTTGAAGAGAGGGCTCCTGTGTTTTCTAATTCTGTTCTCTGTGATTTGTTTTTTCCTTCAGAGGGAAAAGAAGTAAGATTCTATATGTTTCTGCTTTTTATTGTGTGGCTAGAGTACAGACAATCTACAGACAACTGCCTATGCAAATTTATTACTTAGCAATACAGTTTCTCAGTTGTTATGGTTAAATGAGTGTTTCTCACTATGGACCTAGCTGTAGCTGTACTTTAGTGTAGGTGAGCATACTGCTGCGGCAGCCTTGGGACCATTGCAGTCTGATTGCATCAATTAACAAATCCTGAACTTTACCACCAGAACAAGACATAGCTACACATTTATGAATGTCTGGCTTTGAAAAATTAGAGTAATTATGTCACCAAAGCTACCATTGATTTTCAGATAGACATTTTAATAATTTTGCAAGAGTAAGAACCTTTCTGAAAGTGCACTGATATTTTTATGGTGGAGATAATATGTAAGGATGAATACAGTGATTTTATATGTGAGAACATTTAAGAAAAGAGATATTGTAACTGAACAGAATTTAGATGTGTTTCTGGATTGAGTCCTCTACTATAAATTACATGTTGGAAGGTTTTGACTGTGTGAGAACTCCTGAAATCTGATTTTCCTGGAGAGAGGAATGAGAATTCACAGAATAATGAAAAGAATATAAAACTAATAAAAAAATCATAGAAAAAGATAAATTTAAAATATGAAAATTCTATAAGTTCTAGCTTAAAAACTCACAGCAGGTTCATGTTCCTTCTTATATCTCAGACTGTTAGTTAGTGAGTAGATCACAGATCCTTAAGCAAATACATGTTGAAACATTTCCGTTCACAAATTAAACCTGAATTGAATTTAGCACACAAAGCTCTTTAGTTAGCAGTTACATTTTTCAATTTTTTTCTTCTAATTGAACATGGGTATGTCAAACAGTATTTTTATACCAGTAAGAATAAATTAGTATCAGTATTTAAAGCAAAAACAAAAACAAAAACACCAAAAACAGGAAAAGGGGAAAAGATGGAGTCAGATCTTGCAGTGGGAATGTTCTTCTCAATGTTGCAGAATTTTTTCCCCTCCATATTTCAGTGTCATCATTTCATTTTGAATAAGAACTTGAATAATCATCAACATATTTCATGGAACCAAAGATTTATATGGTTATATATTCTAGATCTCTTATTTTAAGAATTATATTTTCATAATTTGAAAGAATTATATACTTTAACAGAAATTTAAAAATTAATCTTTTTATATCAGACTTTTTTTTTGCTAGGAATTTGTTATAAATCAGTGTTTTCCAGCGTTGAGATTTAAGGCATTTTTAAATATTCATTTTCCCCCATATCTTCTTCCACATGGTTAAGAAATTATTATGACTTTGGCATGACATCTCTGCAGTCATTTTGCAGTATATGTAGTTGGGGAAAGCTTGTGAGAAATATATATTGCCTTCCAGTATTTCCAAACCACATGTTTAGTTACAGAACAAGGGGTTTTACACACATAGAGACTGCATTATCTCTTAGCTTAATGAGAAGCATTTTGCATATATTTACTCTGCAACATTTTACCAGCCCCAGGGATGTTTTTTCTTGAACTGATTTTATCACCTGTATAGAAGAATTATACAAATGTTCTCACTAAGAAGGTTTAAGTCAGAAACTAAACAAAAAAGTATGTAGTCAAATTAGTGACTAATTATATTCATGAGGATGAGTTTGTATACACAAAATTTTTTTCTTAGTGGCCACTTTTCTCTTTTCCCTACCCTTATCTACATTTCTTCAAACTTGACACTTGAGTGGTCTTCTGAAACTCAAATATGTTTTGACAGCTAAAGTGTGGAGGGAGTTAATTGCTGGGTAAAGGTATAGTATTGTTAAAGATATTGATTCTCTGGCTCCAGAGATCTTTGGGGTTTTCTGCATGGCAAATTTCTGATGTCCCACTTCAAAGATTCAAAGTCAGAACCCTTCTTTGCTACATCCAAGAAAAAGAAGTCACTGGACACTAGGCTGATTGGTCTGGAGCTAAAGGTTACCCACTGGTTACATGCTTGCCTGGGACCCAAGCAATGAAAGGGATTCTTCATACAAGGCTAAGCTGTCTCTTCTCTTTGATATGGATACACAACTTCTTTAACACCAAGAAGACTCAAGCATGGGAACTGGAAGAGGAATGGGTGTTATAAGATGGAATGGGTTCTTGAAATTTTTCAAAGATATCCTGAAAAAGGAAAAACAACAACAACAACAACAAACAATTATTTAAAATACTAAGAAGGGTTAAGCTTAAACATGGTGAAGCAGGACAAGAAATATTCCTTTTATGGATGGCAAATGTATAGACCAAGGCAATGACTCAGGTGAAACACAATACAATTTTTCACAATTATTTAAGTGTGAAAGGCATATAATTTGTAGGTTCTTCCATGGTCTTTTGAATGGCAGTATAGGGCAATGGAAAAAATAAAGATGTTTCTCTGGTATTTCAAATAACATGCTGTATACATTTGAGTATGCCATTTAATAAGGGCTTTGCGTTTTTTTCATTAGCAAAGGAAAACATGGGTTTATTATATCCAAGGGATGGTAAGATGATGATTTTATTACAACTATAGTTGTCAAAAATGCCCAGATAGATGCAACGTAAACAAGATCCTAGCACTGGTAACATAAGAAGTAATATAAGATTATTTCTGATATCAATTTTTTTTCATTTTTAAGCTCTTAGTCTTCAAAAGAGTATGTTGTATTTACTGTAATAATTTTACTCATTTGTTCACCCAATTTATTGAGTCTTGACTAAAGTGCATGATTGTGCTTGCTATTGGTAACTCAGAGGTCACTGAGATAAAGTATTGATTGTGTAGTGAATGAAGAAATAAACCACAGGTAAAGCTAGGATAAATATATGCCAACATGTTTATAAGATATTGAAGGAGTTACTGCTAACTTTGCCTCAGAGAGACAGGAAAGCTCCATACAGGAGATGATCACTGAACCAGACTGATGTTAAAGATGGGACCATTTCAACTTCTTGCCAATAGACTGAAGATTGATACAATATGGCTCAGAGTTAATTTGTGGTTTTTAAGAAACACTTGCCTTTGAAATATTTCTTCTTTTTTTTCTGGCTTCAAAAATATATATTATTGTGAAGTTCTCTTTCTACCAATTGGTTTTGCTAATGGCTTTTCTTTCTTGTCTTTTTTATATTACATAGGGAGCAAATAGGCTAACAGAAAATACTAAATACAAATGGGTAGCTAATGTCATGACTATTCTCCACTCATTTAGTACCTCTATTTTTTGTTTGTTTGTTTGCAAGAAAAAGTAAAGAAGAAGTAAGTCAATGTAGTTATGAGAATTTTAGGAGATAACAGGAGAGAGACAGGCATACTAATAAGCCTAAGCTGGGAAATTTATTCTCAAATATTTGAGAAAATTCTAGAACTTTTCAATAGCCAAAGCATTTTTTCCTGATATACAATGTGTTATACAATTAATCACTCTAATAGGTGTGAAAAATAAGCAGATAACAGGATGATTGGTACATAGAAAATATCTGAAACAAAATCAAAATCTAATGATCGAGGTCAGTGTTTGTCAAAGTATAAGGTGGTTAAAAACTTCCTGAACAACTTGCTAAAATGTAGTAGGGCTGCATAGGGTGAATGAGTTGTCATATTTTTTTTTTTTTACAAATTTTCAGATGCTGCTGATACAGCTAGTTTATCACCCTTTGAGAATTTCTGATCTAGACCAGTGATTCTTGAATTTTATCTGTATGTGAGTCTCTTGGATCTTGATAAGTTGAAGATAATGATTTGGTTGGCTCTGGGGTGGATGGGAGGATTTGCTTTTGAACAAGTTCAAGGATGAGGCTAATGCAGCTGATCTATAGACACATTGTAAGAATCAAGGATTTAGATGGTTTCCTCCTTATAAGCCCAAGGCATATGACAGGGCATATTGGTTTCATAAAATAGATACAATGTGGGTGCCAAATTCATTTCCTGACCAAATAAGATTATATCCTCACCAATGAGAGCTAATATAGAATTAATGTTTAAAGTTCCAACTATTCTGGAACTTTAGACACATACTACCCAGATTTGGCCATGTACAAAATTCATTATATTTCTCCAATTCTGAAAATTATGTATAAATACAGAAGGCAAGACAGGATGGTTTAGTATCCCAATGAAAAAAGCAAAAAAGGATCCTAGAAATAAAGTGACTTAAAGAGTGTCATCTAGCCTTCTTGTTTAATATTTTTATTTAGTAAAACATGTTCTATTTATATAAAGCAAAAGGTTAAACTAAATCAGGTGAAGTGAGCTGGAAAATATTCTTAATTTTGATCAGATAACAGTCCCCGGTGGATTATGTGTGTGGGTGAGAAGGAGCCTTACTTGTATGTGTTGTCTATCTTCAACCCACATTTCCTCAGTTATTGATAATTCTCCACTCCTTCTCTACTGTGTAAACCTTTTTTTTTTGTTTTAAGAAAAATAGAGAAGTGAAATTGCAATGATGATAATACATTAGAGGATTTGAAATAGAAGTTTCTAAGAGAATATTCAAATAAAAAGTACAAGAAGTAGGATCCTTAGCATATAGTTTTGCCAGCTTTGAATAATTTTAAGCATTATTAGGATGCATGCATTTCCGTTCTAAGATCCTTCCATTAAACAAAGTTTCAAGTGATATACTGTTTAAATTCAGCAATTCGATTCCCAGTACTTCTTCTTTCCCTTCTCTCTTCTAATCCTTTTCCTCTTTCCCTGATCCTCTTCCTCTGCTCTCTTTGTCTTCTATTATCTATAACTATAATGCACTCATTAAAAGAAACAAACAAACAAACCACTCAGCAACTCAAAATGGCTTTTCCATAGCTAGTGTCAATTTTCAGTTTATTCATTTGGTAGACTGGATCAAATACAAATAAACAATCACCGTAAAAAAAATACTCAGGGCTGGGGATGTGGCTCAAGCGGTAGCGCGCTTGCCTGGCATGCAGTGCGGCCCGGGTTCGATCCTCAGCACCACATACCAACAAAGATGTTGTGTCCGCCGAGAACTAAGAAATAAAAATTAAAATTCTCTCTCTCTCTCTTTCTCTCTCCTCTCTCACTCTCTCTTTAAAAAAAAATACTCAAACCTTAGCCAAACAAATGTAAGAATAGTTAATATTATTAATGTGATTTTAATATTGCTGTTTGCCTAGTGTTTGTGGCATTTTGAATGATAAATTCTGAGGATAAATGATTACCTTTACAATTATAACCAATTCAGTTCTTTTTTTTTTTTCATTTCTGCTTCTTTCTTCTCCCCAAAGGTATTATTTTCTAGTGCATTTACCCTGTTGGACTATTCTAAGAAAAAAATATTTGAAGGTTGTTTGACTTCTTGAAAATATCATACTTAGATCTTTAGCTAATATCTATTCAAAAGAAATTAGGAACAATATTTCATAATGTAGATATTTGGCCTAGAAGAGCCATGACTCTGAACTTGTTGGAAAAAAAATAACCCTTCCAAAAGCAATGGGCCCTCTTTACAGAAAATGCTTATGAAGCATATAGACAAAGAAATTGTGTATGCAAAGGAGTGCATATTCCCTGTCAATTGGAAGGAAGATAAGAAACTCTGGTCTTTGCAATCGAGGTAGAGTTAACCAAAATGCCATTCCCGCCCCCCCTTCTGTCTTATATAGACATTGAAACCAGATGGATCAATAGACTGTTTTTCTAAATACATCATTTTGTTTTTATTGTGTAAACCTTTCCTTATAAATAAGCCTTTATACTGATTTGTAACATAGAAGCAAGTGGACATCTGGCTTCTGTGAAAAATATGATTCACTCATTTGCATTTTTAAATTCCATTCATTCCATTTTTAAATTGTTCACTTGTCCTCTTTGCTCTTTCTAAAAGCAACTCTTCTCAACTCTCTTTAATTCCAAATACTCACAGAGTTTATGTTTTTTTATAACTTGGAACATCATTCAATTAAAACTTTAAAATGAAAATCAATATTCAAGTCCCATAGATGAGGAAAACTGCAATATCTAAGTGAGTCAGAAGTTAATTGAGGACCAACAAGAATTTGGGTAACAAAAAATCAGTTTACCCCTAGTACTTTATATTGGATCTTGGAATATTTTTCAGAAGCCATTTTTCAAACTTCAGAAGCAAATCCTAACAAATAATTCATTTCTTCATCATAGTGGTTATGAGATTTCTCCAAAAAAAGTATTTTAAGTATATAGAGTTATTTCTGTCATTAGTGATATGCTTTTAAAATTTGTGGGGAGGAAGACCTGTCACACTATTTTGATGTGTGTATATATATATATATATATATATATATATATATATATATATATATAGTCTGCAGTAATAGATTTTGTGAATAATAATTGAGGGTCTAAGAACTGGAAACCTCAAAGATTTAGTCATTAATTCCCAGGCCACATTCTTCTTCGTGTGTGGCAAATCTGGAATTTCTACAACATCAAACTCTCATAATTATCAAGAGCAGAAAAACTTGGAAATTCCATTCAAGTTTTAGTTAATGTTTCTCACAGAACATTTTATTCTCCATCTTAAAATAATAGACTTATGTGGAACCATAGCACATTTAAATAGCTAAGCAGTCAAATTTAATCTGTTTGAATATTTTTCTACATCCAACTAGCTACATCCTGCAAAGGCACACGTATGTGTGTGGGCGAGTGAGTGAGTGAGTGAGTGTGTGTATGCAAATAAAAAGATTTTCTCCAACTGGCGAAACTAACACCAGGTAGCCATGAAAGGCAAAGGTAAGAGTCTGGGAGAAGCTATTTCACCATGATCTTCAGCTGTGAACTTTGGACGCAAGTTTAAAAACACACCACAAGAAACACTTTTCTAAAAATTAGAGTAATATGAGTTTTACAGAGACTGACTTGGGGGATCAGGTAGCATGGCCAGGAAGGAAGTCAGATGTATCTATTCCCTTCATAGACCTGAAGCAAGGGCATAAGTGAACCAGGTAGTTGAAGTTCTTAGGCCCTGAGTTTGTGTGCTCATTTATAACTCCTGTCTCACAATTGATGTTATTTGCTAATATCTTACTATTTAGAAAATAGTTAGATTAACATACTAGATTGGAATTAGAAGTGAATTTGATTAAACTCACATGGGATTTCGCAAAAAGCCATCGTACTAAAGTAACATTTCAATTCTGGCTTTGGTGTCTATAATTGGAGAGAAAAGAATTGAGTTAATGGTGCGGTTCAAAAAGCTGTAAAAAAATGAGAGCCTCCATCTTGAGATCAAAGAATGATAAAACTTTTATAAAACTTTTAAAATTATAAAACTTTTAAAGGATTTTATTGATTTTATGTATTTAAAGGATTTTATTTAGAATTATAGATGTACATCATGCCTGAACATAACTACACACTAGAGAAGTGGATTTTTAAGAGTTACCTGTAGCATAATTAGACTAACATGATCTATTTGAGGTAAGCAAATCAGTTCCACTGATTATTTTTTAAAAATGTCTCAACTCCTATGTTTCAAGGAGGATCAAACTGTTACCATTAGGATACTCAGTAGATGTGACTAATTGTTGCTAGTTACGTATATATGTGCATTACAGTTCAATATGGATGTCACACACTTCAATTTCTTGAAGAACAAGAAGCAGTCTACCTCTTGTTCCCACTGATAGAGCTGTAAGAATTCAGCATTTAGGGAAAGAGCATAACCTCTCACTCTCTGAAGGAAATTTAACTGCCCTGCTGGTGAACAAGTAAAGGTATGAATGCCAATTAGCATGTCATTCAGGCTATCCACCTGATGTAATCAGAAGAATTGAAGAAGCTTTTTAAAAACAGTTCTGGAGAGAAATATGGACAGCCATTCACAGCATTCTTGTGTCTGGAACAAATATTCATAGAATTCTCCATAGAGGTGATGCTAAAAAACCAGTCCCTCAGGCTGACTAGAAGAGTCTGTGTTTGGTAGATTGGGGCAAAGCAGAAATTCTGTCTGAGTTGATAAGGTCACAAAATAAGTGTTCAATCAATCAATCAATCACACTCTTTCAGTAAAAATACAAGTGAGTTTTGGTCATAGTTTTTAGTTCACTCTGTCTTGTGAAATGGATAATGTCTTCCCCTATATACTTTGTAGACAGGTAGCAAGGACACAAGATGACAATTCCTTCTAAATATATATTTTGAAGTTTTAGGGAAAAATGTACAAGTATATAAAAATCTAAGACATAATAGTCTATGGTAATGTATAATGGATTTTATTTGAATTATTATTATGAACTGAGGTTCTTTTTTTTACATTGATACAGAGCTGTTATTATTATTGTTACTTTCTGTATTATATTTTTTATTTTTATGTAAATTTTTATTTATATATAACTGCAGAATGCATGGTAATTCTTATTGCATATATAGAGCACAATTTTTCATATCTCTGGTTGCATACATAATATATTCACACCAATTCATGTCTTTACACATGTACTTTGGATAGTAATGATCATCACATTCCACCATCATGAATAATCCCATGCCCTCTCCCTTTCCCTCCAACCCCCCTCTGCCCTGTCTAGAGTTCATCTGTTCCTCCCATGCTCGACCTCCCTATCCCACTATGAAATCAGCCTCCTTATATCAAAGAAAACATTTGGCATTTGGTTTTTGGGGATTGGCTAACTTCACTTAGCATGTAAAACCAAAGACTAAAGTCTCAAAAAAATCAGTATAGAACCCACAACTATGAAATAATTTTTTGATTAGTATTGCAATTCAGTGAAGATGAAGATGAAGTTAAAACTTTTCCTCTAAACTATGTCTTTATTTGCCATATAATTTATTTGTATTAATTAAAATTTTCCCTGGAAAAAAAACAAATTTCAAAATGCACAAATGAGAGCATGCATAATATAGAATATTTTGACAAAGTGGATGTATCTGTGTACTCCAATGATATCAATAAGATAGCTCATTATTAGCATATAAGTAATTCGTATTTATCCCTATAAATCATTGATTTTTCATTGCTGTAGAATATTTTATCACATGAATAAATCAAAATTCATTTATTCCTACTTTGGAAGGATGAATTGTTTCTGACTATTTGATACTATAGATATTTTAAAATGTGTTTTGGACAAATGAGTACACATTTCTATTAAATATACAGAGGAGTGGAAGTGAGAGGCAATAAATTATACCTATGTTCATCTCAGGTAGATTTTACAAATTTTCTTCAGTAGTTGTACAGTTTAATGCTTGAGTGGTGTCTCATATTGCTTTAGATCCTCACTGGGGTTTGTTGTTGTCACTCTTGGGGTAATTTTGGTTTTTATATGACTAACCTCATTTTAATATTGATTTACCCTCCTCTGGCAGCTAATGAAGTTTGGGCACTTTTCTGGCTTATTGGTCACTGGATATGTCAGCTCTTGTGAAGTGTCTGATAAGGATCTTTGGGGTTGTGTAATACTTGGTGTATGCAGGATATGTGTCTTTTTGTGAAATATATGTTGTGACTATTTTTTGTCTATGTCTTGCCTTTTCCCGTTCTTAGTAGTGTTTTGGATAAACATAAAGTTTAATTTTAATGTAGTCTTTGTGGTTAGTGCATTTTATGTTCTGCTAAAGATGACTTTACTTACCATAAAGTTAGTTTTACATTTACAAAGCACCTAAATTTATTTTTGTGTATGTCATAAAGTGGGAGTCAATTATAATTTTATCCTTACCTGTAACCAGTTGGCTCAGTACTTTTAATTAAGAAGGTAGTTCTTTCAATATTATATTGCAATGTCATTTTGTCATAAACCAAGTGACTATATTTGTGTTGATTTTTCTTTAACTCTTCTTTAATCTTCTTTATATAACACACTATTTTAATTACTATACTTATATATTGAGTCTTGATTTCTGGTAATGTAAATCTTTTGATTTTATTCTTCTTCAAACTGATCTTGGTTATTCTTATTCCTTTGCATTTACATATGGATTTTAAAATTATCTTGCTGACTTCCATATTTAAAAATATCTGTGAGAATTTTGATTGATTCTATATATTGTTTGGAGGAGAAATGCTATCTTTTCAACATTATATTCTGTTTATAAACATGGTAAATCCTTTCACTTGCAGTTTTTATAGTCTTTCTTTCTATCAATAATGTTTTTCTGTTTTACACATAGAGGTTTTTCACATATTTTGTGTTTCTTCTCTTTGGTGCTTTTTTTAAAATGCTATTGCAAATTGTATTTGTATTTATTTATTTTGGTACTGGGGATTAAACTCAGAAGCACTGGAACACTGAGCCACACCCTCAGTCCTATTTTGTATTTTATTTAGAGACAGGGTCTCACTTAGGGTTGCTTAGTGCCTATCCATTGCTGAGGCTGGCTTTGAACTCACAATTCTCCTATCTCAGCCTCTGAAGTCCTGGGATCACAGGTATGTGCCCCCATGCATGGCTGTATCTGTATTCTTAAAATTTCATTTTCTAATTGTGTCTTGTGATATACAGGAATACAACTGAATTTTTATATTGACCATTTATTTCGCTCACTTGATAAAATTCATTTATAAGCCATAAATATTTTACCGTACATGCCTTTGGATTTTTATATAAAGAGAGTTACATCATCTACAAATAATGTCATTTTTCTCTCTAATCCTTATGTCTTTTATTCATTTTTCTTGCTTATTATGCTGGCTAGATGTTGAATAGAAGAGACATTGTTATCCTAATATTATGGAGCAAAGATTTCATGTTTGATAATAATGTATGATAGTTGCTGTAGGTTTTTATGTAGATACCTACTAATAGATTAAGAAAAAAAATCCATTTCTTGAAGTGTATTGATTTAAAAATTTATTTCTAATCTAATAGCAATGAAGTCAAAGAATGCATCATAGTTTAAAATCTCTTAAATTTGTTGCATATTACTGATTGTGGTGGCACTGACCTTTAATCCTAGTGACTTTAGAGGCTGAGGCAGGAGGACTACAGTTCAAGGCCAGCTTCAGCAAGTTAGGAAGGCCCGTACTAAAATAAAAAAATAATAAAAAGGACTGGGATTTTGCCTGGTGGTAAAATGCCCTTGGATTAATCCCTACTACATTAAATAAATAAATAAATATTGTTGAGCCTATACCAACGTTGATTTAAATACAGTCTGTTCAGTACATATTCTATGTGTACTTGAAATAATACAAATTCTGTCACTTTTGAAGGCAGTGTTCTAAATAAATCAGATTATGAATGTTAATTTCCTTTTAAAACTTTCTATACGCTTACTGATATTTTGTCTACTTATTCAAAATATCATTGTCAAAATATTATTATGTACTACTTAATAGGTCTCTAGTATTATTACTGAGAGAAGTATGATAAAATATTTTGCTGTGACTGCTGACATGTGCATTTCCCTTCTCTTTTTGTCAGTTTTCCTTTGCTTCATATATATTGAAGAAAAGTTACCACATGGATATAAATTTAAAGTTGGTAAGTTTTCCTGATGTACTAGACCTTTTATCATTAGAAAATTTTTCTTTACCTCTAGTAGAGGTACTTGCCTGTATATTTCATTTTCTGTTATTATAGCTACATCAGTTTTACTTTGAGTGATATTGACAAGATACATGTTTATCTATCCTATACTTTCAACTTCTCTGTAATCTGTAAAGGGCATGTGGGTATTTTGATGGCCTATGATTTGGTTGAACTTTTTTTTTTAATCATCTCACATCTTTGTTTTATAATGGTTTATTTTAGTCCATCTGCAAGTAATGTAATTGCTGATACATTTGAGTTTATATTGACTCTCTACTCTTTATTTGCTATTTATTCCAACTGTTCAACATTACTAAATTTTCTTTCATTATTTTGCACTAATAAAATATTTTCATTAATCTACCTCTTCTGCCCCTGGATAGTCTGATAATTATACTTCACTATGTCTTTTTTTTAATTACCCCAATACATTTATTATGTAGAAAATGTAAGATGTCTAGAATACTATATCTTAATTTACCCATTGATTTCTTTTTGTATTATTGTTGCAACATGTATTCTAATCTAAATATATATAAAAACAAAATATATTATTTCTCTGTGGATTTGATATATTTGGGTGCACACACATTTACTTTTGCCATTTCTCTTACTCTGAGTTTTCTTTCTATTTGCTTCTGAATTAATTTTTACTCTCCTCAAATAAATCTTTCACTATTTCATAAAAGTCTGTTACTAATGACTAATATCAGTTTTTTAAAATTCTAATTTATATTCATTTCTGAAGGATACATGATCTGGGTATAAAATTCTAATTTAGTAGGGTTTGTTGTTTGTTTGTTATCTTCTTTCTTTTCATCAATTTAAAGATAATGATTCTGGCTACCATTGTTTCTTTCACTTCTTTGAAAGCAATGATTTCTTCATTTTCTGGGTGGTCTTAAACTTTTTCTCTTTTTTATAGTTTTAGCTTATGCTATGATGAAGAATCTTTTGTGATTTCCTTTTATAGTTTTCTTTAAATTTATCCTTCTTCAGGTCCATAGGATATCCTGGATTGTCCTTTCAGTTTTCTTCACTGATTAAGTTTTTGCTAATAATTTCTGCAATATTACACTTGTTATAATCTTCCTGTACTTTCTTTTCTGAACTCAAATAGCATAGCATAAATGTTAGACTTTTTTAAAACTATAACTTACATATATTCCATTTTTTATCTGAACTTCCATGTACTTATTTTCCATTCTAGATACTTAAACTGATCTTTCAGCTTTGTGATCCCTTCTTTAAACTCTTTCCAAACCACTTTTAAGCTTACTTTTTGAATCTGTGTCCATTATGCTACAATTTTAGATGTACAGTTTGTTTTTGATTATTTTTATATGTTCCAGTAATGTGATAAAATTCTCAGAATTGATTAGTTTCTTACATATTGATCAATGTATGTCAAATTCCATTTGTGCAACTTCTGAACTTTCTTTTATTGTCTGCTTATTACTTCAATATTCTTTCTTCAATAAAACTAATATTTTTTACTGAATATTAGATATCGAGTTTGATTATAAGAACCTGTTACCTCATTCTAGTCATTTGATCCTTTGGCAGTTATCAAAAGGAAAGAACATCTTAGTATAATGATGTACTGAGCTGACTAGAAGCTGGCGTTATATCTTTGTAAAGTTATTTAGCTCTTTGCAAAATTTAGCTTTCCGAGTTTCTCAACTGAGATTTTCTCTTGGACTGTAGAACACCAACATCCTGTCCTGCCTTATATCTTCTTTCTGCCTGATTTCTTAACTTACTACTCAATACAGATTGCTTGGTAACTTCCTCATAGAGAAAAGTGGTATTACTCCTTTCTTTTTTCTTTGGATTATAGACCTGTCAAATTTCTCTCTCTTTTGGTAGCACAAAACTCAATTTTTGCCTTCTGAAACTTCTCTGCCCCTTAGCAGCTGGCCTACATTTGCCTTCTCATCTTGTTGACCTTAATCAAGAATTGGCATTTGCAAGAAGAGAAAAGATAGTATTAAAAACTGGGTTTGCTTTAATCAGTTCCTTTTTTTTTCTCTGAGCTTTCCTTCAAGTTCTGATTGCTTCAGTTGCTTTCAATGCCTTCCTACTGACATCTTTGACTGTTATCCAGTTTTTCCTAATTGTTCTCAGTGGTAGCTTTGCTCTATTATGTGTTGTTCCATTATATTTAAAAGTGGCAATATCTTCCTGTGTTTTTTGCCGGGGTGGTGATTAAATTAGACAATATTTAGTAATATTTCATATGTTAATGGTTTGTTTTAAAATAAATAGCTCAGGCTGAAACAGGAGGATGGCAAGTTCAAGGGCAGCTCCAGCAACTTAGTAAGGCTCTAGGCAACTAAGTGAAACCCTGTCTCAAAATAAAAACTAAAAAAGGGCTATGGATGTGGCTCAATGATAAATTGCCCATGAATATATCCCCAGTACAAAAAATAAAATGAAATAAAGTAAATCACTCAAAACTTTAAGTTCAAGGGAACCAACGTATAACCTTCAGAACATCCTCTCTTGAGCAATTATACTGTAAAATTATATTCAGATATTCTGCTATTATCATTTAAATTATATGTATTATATAGTTATATTTTAATATATTATTAAGTTATAAGTTTAGTTTGTGGCATTTTGTTATAATGTTAAAAAATAGAAGGGAAAAATACCTCAGGTTATAATAATGTACTTGGTTCTTAGGGTAAAACCTTATATGAGTGCTTAAAATAGAATCTCAATTATTAAATTATCTTGGATGAATAAGGATATCTATTCAGCAATATAATATAATGAACAGTGAGCATTGTTAGAATGAGGATTTAGAATCATAGTTCTAACTGTGGGTTAAGAAATTACATAAACAATATGCATACTATATACAAAATATTTCACAAGTGAGGTCAGCCTTAAAATTCCTTACTGAAGCGCCAGATAGTAAGTAGATACGGTGTTAGATGAAGTATTTTTGGATTTTTATATTCAGCAACTAGTTTCTCTTGACATTACACAATCACTGTTTGCAAGAAAAAAATCCATTTTAGGTATTTGATCAAAATTAGGGGTTGGCCTTTCCTGTATGTCTTAGTACCTTCATTCTCAGCAAGCTTTAATTCCATGTTTTCCTCTCCTTCCCATTCTCCCACATAATCTTGCTTGAAGTGTATCCCATTTTGTTAGACTCACATTGTGAAACAGCTGATCTGATAAGCTGATATAAGATGCATGTTTCAAGAGGAATGCTTTAAACAAACCTTAATCAAAATAGTGCAGATCTCAAATAAAATAATCTAATGGTACTATGGTATATATACATTTTTTAAAAAGGAAACATTACTTTTTTCATTAATCATTTGCATAAGCCTTTAAATTATACCTTTCTCATTATAAATATATAGATTTGAATGTATTCTAAATAAGTTTTTTCCTCTTAAATAAATTCCAACGTGGGAGATATGTTATAACAACTGTCATAGTAATTAGGATATTCTTATGCTTTGAAGGTTTTCTTTTACCCAAGGTAGCATCTGGTTTTCTTTATTTTGTCAATTGCAATTTCCCAGTTTCAGGACATTTTAACATTTCCTTTCAAATTAAGGTCTTATGAGTGTCTGCCAGGTTTTATGGTTCATAAGCATAATACTCTTGGATGTTTTTATTGGGAATTATAAGTTTTTATTTTAAAGTACAGGTTTTTGGGAAGGATTTATTTTTAAATCTATGAAAGAAATGATCTAATTCATTCATATCTATAAATCATTTTATTACATCTATTCTACAAAGATAAATTTGTTTCAATGGTATTGAAAGATGCATTAGAAAACAGAGTACATGTATTGTTATTTGTATCTAAAAACAACTTTGAAGATGTTTTACATGTTCAAGAATAAAACCATAAAAAGATAAGTGAAAGAATTTTTATATCATTCATGGACTTTATCCTCAAAATATATGGTCCTGATATCCTAAGTGTTATAGGCAGATTATTTCTTCTACATAAATTGACAACCACAGAGTGGTATCACTGTGGTTACTATTATTCTTTTATCTGTCATTAAACACCATGATACTAAATTATGGTATCTAAATGGTATTAATATAAAAATGTCATAACTTCAAAACATTGAAAATCCTTGGTCTAGCTGTTATAACACCATGCCCATGAAATATAGCTTTATGCCTCTTTTACACTGCACTTATGTTTAAATTTAATGCCAACATTTCATTGCTAAGAAACATGTTAAGTGAGGATAGAGACACCATATTTATTGAAGGGCACATCTACATTGGCAGGTGTTTTCTGACTTAAACATTTGTTTCAGATAATATTTTATTCAGGAGCATCTTATCAGCCAAAATGTTTTCTCTTTTTTTTTCCAGTTTTGAAAATTCCAGTTTCCTCACTACATATTCTAAGCTGGAAATGTTTGAGAGGGAATTTTCTTTTCCTTTGGTCCCAAATGCTTCAAGACTCTATTGACAGAGAATATTTCAGCTCTTTAGGCAATGAACTTTGTTTTCCAAATGTTATCTCTTTACAAGTAGGCTTCTAGATAGAATCTTCTTATTTGGAAACAATTGAAAGGGTATGTAAGTTTACAGGTCAAGGTTGAGGGACCTGAAAAGCAAGAACTAGAATATGCTACTTATTAAGACCATTTTCATATTACTTTCAGAAAGACAAATGATTGAGGTTCTTAAAGAAACTGTCTGCTGACAATGTCAGGAATTAACACTTAATTTTAAATCTGTGCTATTTGACCTTAATTTTTTTTTTTTGTGAACAAAAGTTACACTTTTCACTAATTTGCATTGCTGCTACTTTCATTTTAAATTGGAATTTTTTATCACCATCCATCTGTAAGATACCTCCTGTTACTAATTTCTGACATGGATCCTCTCATTAATATGAGATTCACAATTGCATAGATTAAAAGTTATCTGATTATATCTGGCTCATCCCATGTTTTATCATTCTGTTCCTATATTTGATAGAGAATGATTTAGCTGTGACAATGTTAGTATATAAAGATACTGAGTCAGATAGTAACTCTTGGAAGAGTAAATTTTAATATATCTGATGACAGTTTTCTTTTACAGGGCTTAACATTACTAGGCAAAGTTTTCTCTTTAGCTATCTTAATAAAGTAGGAAATATAAACTTTGTATTTTTTAATTTTATAAATAGTAAGGATTTATATGTAAATAGAGTTGAATAAGAATTTAAATGGTTTTCTAATTAAATATTATGCATGCCTAAGTAAAACAAATTTCTTCTTTTCTTTTTATGATTAATTAGTTTGAAAGCTCTTGAAGCAAAGGAAATTTCTGTTACTGATAACAACCTTTGTAAGCACAGGAAACAACATAAAAAACACATTGAAGACTGAGGACCAAAGGGTGGAGTTGCTGAGAATTAAGAATCCTCTGAAATACATTTTACACAGAAAATCTTAATACTCTTAATTGGTTGTTTAGATCAAGGACAACTAAACAAAACTTCTCAACAAAACACAGGATTGAACTTCAGAGGTCTGTAAGAACTGCATTTGAAAGCACCAACAGAGACATCAAGAATTCTCTTTGTAATTCCTGATTTACTTTTGTAACTGAGTTGACCAGTGCTAAATTTTGAGTCTACTTGGAAACTCTTAACAACTCTTCCTTCATTTGCTTCAGAATAGAGCATTGTTAGCTATTAAGTTCCCATCTTTAATACCAAAGATCATATTCAGAATGATTCAAGGGCTCTTGCTGCTGCTGTCTGGTTTCCATAATTACAACAAACTCTATATAGGGTTGTATACAACTAGTAGTCTCTTCTTCCCCTAGTCTGTTCCAATTTTGGCATTTCTTCCTTGACCAATCAAACATGTTAACACTGAGGAGAGACATGCACATTGATTAGTGCTTCCTAGACATGGTACCTTTATTTTCTCTTTGGAATAATAAAGATGGCACTCTCTGCCTTCTAAAGTGGTTGGCACAGCGAAAGGGAAAGACATTTTTGTGAAAGTACTTAGCATAGTGCCTAGTCCCTAGAAGGTGTTAATAAATATTGGTTCATTTCTTATTTATTTTCTTTCTCCAAAAAACCTACCTGGCATGATGAGAATTCTTAATGCTCTTGGTAAGAAAAGCTTTGGGGGCAAATGTGTGTCTAGCAGTCCTTAACCATTCCATGTAGGTGAACACCTAACCTTTTTAGACTCCTCCATGTTGTCATACCACCTTAAACTCATCTGTCCTTATGCTGCTCCAAAATTTCTTGCTGTCTGACTTAGTTGAAATTTGAATAATCAGATACCATAATGTTTTCTTAACAGCACACCAAATGCATCATAGAAGAACAGGAAAAAAAGAAAAAGAAAAGAAAAGGTAGCCTGACAACCCAGATAATTACTGAAATGACCATGGAAAAGTGAAAAGAACTCTTTTCAAAGTGGTGAGTTCTATTTGCCCTTTTCTGTTTTTGAGTTGGATGTGCCAGTAGGGTCTCTTAACCTTTTATTACTCAATTTTAGTATCAGAGTATTGAACTAGACCAAGTTCAAAGATTTCTCTAGAGCACTGGTACTATGAGATACTCTAAGAAAAATGAGTCAAGCTCATTTTAGAACTGTTATGACTTGCTACTCATGTACCCAATCTTGGATCACATTAATCGAGTCTCTTGGAATTCCTGGGAAATAAAACTTACTTATGATTATCTATTTGGTGCCCCCCCACAAGTTATTACTTTTTAAAATTCATTCTCAAAAACACTGGTCTATTCCATCTTCAAACAATGCAAACTTTAAGAAAATGGCCATTCTTGAATCTTAACTTGCCATTCTTGATTTCTCAAATTTTTTCTTGAACCTATTTTCCTAAAGAAGGTATCAATTTCTTGGCCTTATTGACTTATTTAGAGTCACAGTGACATTAATTATTATTGGCAGTTGGAAACAGTGTGGAGACTGAAGGCAGCCTGTCATCCTAGAACACCTTTTTCTTTTTACCAAATCTTGAAATATGAGACATGTGATTACTAAAAGGTTATTGCTACTTCTCACATTTAACAATGCTTTTTTTTCTCTTTGTGGATTAATTGTACATTTTTTCAGTCAACGTTAAATTAAATTAATATAAATTTCTAATGAACTCCTATTCCATGTCTTCTAATGCACTGTGCAGGAATGTCTGCCTTTCCTCTCGCTCTTTTGTGGCTGTATTTGCCAAACTTGGGACATCAAGCAGAGGTTTAGAAAGGTTAAATGTTGTAGTCTTTGGTTCATAACATGGTAAAGAGTCCAAGGCCAAATTATGCTCTGGAACATAATTAGAGGCCAAGTGACAGAGGGATTCTTGACCTTTCTGTGCCACAAACATCACAGGCCATTTGCCTTCTCTGTTTCCCATTTCCTATTGTGACAAATGGCATATAACTAAATCCTAGAATTTCTCAGTTTCTTTTACATTCTAATCATCCAAAGAATTCTTCAGCTAGTTAATAATTCCTTTTCATCATAATAGAAGCCTTAGAGCATAATTTCGATCACAGTTAAGCATAGTTAAGTCATGCAGAGTTAATTAATAGGCATTTTATGTTTTGTATGTCAAGTATTTTTGTAGGATGAGCCCTGGAATAGGTGTCACAGACATTGCTGTGAGGGTATGCATGTGCCCAGGTTGGGAAGAAATAAATGAGGACTAGGTAAAAAGGGAAAAAAAATTGAGAATGTGAAGGGCGATTACTCTAGCTGACAGAGTAGTGTTTCTTTAGAGAGGAGACCACAATTTACATTGTGATTGAAAGAGGTTATGTCAAGTGCTGAGCTGAAGGAATGTGTGAAGTGTACCTGGTGATGAAAGGTGGGAGTTTGGTCTTGAATGTGTCTGGTGGGAATGGAGCAATGGCTGGGGCATGTTTTCAGTCTAAGTGACAGAGGGCAGGTAAGTGTAGTTTTTACTATTTCTTCATCGTGAGGATTAATAGTATGTACGTGCCAACTGATGGAGAAGCAGATTTAGGTTCAATATTGAATTTCAGAGGGGTTATCAAAATAAATACTGCATTATTCCACCAGAAAGTCTTAGTAAACAAATAGAGTACTTTATTTCTTTAAAAAAATTTAAAGCCTTGCTTGTTAAATATTAAACTTGACATTTTGATTAGCATGACTGTCAAAATGTTCTCTGTCTTAGGGGTAATTAAACATTTTGTGAGAGCATATCCCATTTTCCAGCATAGCTTTTTGATCAATTGTACAGAAATATCACATATAGGAAACATATATAATTTGTTGATATACAAGTCAGAAAATTACACTAATGGTTTTAATTTACATTCAACCCTAGCCTTCTATTTTACAGGAAGAAAATTTGTGCTTCCTTTAATTGCACAAGCAATTAGGCATTTACACTCTTAAAATTAAGAGAAAATGGCTAATTGTGTATGCAATATCTGTGCCCACAACTAACAGTGGCTACAAACAATCCTGCCACCAAAATTCAAGCCAGGGATAAAAAGGCGGCCCCGAGTCATTGCCCTTTTTGAAGCTTGGAACATGCTTTGCTCATAACTTCAGTGGCTTTGAAAGTTCTATTTCTGACAGACGTAAGCATTAGCCTGTAGTGCTCCTTACAGTCTGAAGTACAAATTATTATCATTTAAATAAAGTGGAAATGGTGACAAATTCTGAACAATTTTATTATAAGATATATTATATTTGAAAATTTTCTCTGAAGTATTTTAGACCAATCATGTTGGAAATTTATGTTAATATGAGTGCCTGATTTTTTTTAAAGTTACATTTCATGCTCTTAAAGCCCACCCAGAATTTGTCTCTAGTCATTTTACACCACCTCAAATGATACCCTAATATTTAGAGCCCCCAAAGTACCACAGGAATTAACTAAATATGTCACATTCACAAAAATTGCTGTAGAAATGAACAAAGGATGAGTTTGTGTCTTTCCACTTAACATGTTTATTTTGTTTATATACCATTAAATTTATCTTGCATTTTTCTCACCACAGTAAGTAGAATATGCTTTCTGTGTTTAATGTCTACCTTTCAAAGTAGAGTTTGGAAGTAAACAGTGTCCATTTACTAATTAATGTCTCCATTTGATGTCTCCAAATAAGAAAGATTTTTGAATACCCTTCCCCAACCTAAATGCCCTTTTAAAATTCAGAGATTTAAAAAAAAATCTCTAATAACAGCTGTTAAACACAAAAATCTATGGGATTAAATTTGTTATAAGTACATACTGGAAAAAAAAAATCTCTCCTTTTGTAAGAGCGAGTTAGAAGCCCAGAAGAGTGTAGCCAAGCATAGCCAACAAACTCGTAATTCTACTTTACTCTCTCAGTCTGATATTCTAGCCATTATTTTTGTTGTTTTTCAAAAAATCTAACTACCCTTGCACTTATGTCATAAAAATTCTGCCTTTTTTCCCTTTTTTAATATTTGTATTCAAGACAAACAACAGGAGGTTGAAATCAGGCCATTTAAAAGAAACATCTGCTGACATTTATTCATATGCTACATGTTCCACTTTCATCATTGAATGTAATGATAAACACACATTCCAGTCAATAATGGCAATTCCCAGCCAAGCTTTACAAATGGTCTCTTTAACACCTAAATTGACAGCTCGGGAGATTTTGAGATAGAAGCTAAATATGGTACATTTGGACACTGTTTGCCTAAGTCTAGGATGTCTTGGAGACTTTAATAAGCAGACATACATTATCAAATAGAAGAAAGTCTTGACTGTGCAGGTATTGGAGCAGTGAAGTTTGACACTGGTTGAGCAGATTAAATGCAGAAAAAAAAAAAAAAAGAAAAATCCTTAAAAACAAATGGCCTCTCCTAAGAGTATGGTAAAATAAAGATCTGGCCCACAGTATATGTAGAGTAGTTTCATTTAAGAGCAAAAACTAATTGTAAATTGTTTAAATTATAGAATTTAACTCTGGCATGCTAAAAAGTCGAATATTTATTTTGTTTCCCAAGTTAATTAAAATAAACCCTTCTCCGAGTTTAAATTATTGTTAGAACATTTTGATAAAATATTAAATGTATTTCATTTATTGCTTGTAATGAGTAATTATGCCAACTTTTAATGTGCTAAGGATTTCTTTCAAGAATATGCCATAAGTTCTGATGCAGATTCCTAATTTTTCCTTAGAAAGTGGTGTATCAGATAAGTCAACTAACAACACTCAAGGTAGCCATTGAAGATCTCATGAAGGATTGAAATTAGCTTTAGTCTTTCCTGTGAGGACATATAAACACATACTCCTTGGAGACATTAAGGATCCCATTTTATGTGTATCTTTTATGCATATTACTTTACATTTTGGTTCAGATTGATTAACCTTATAACTGAATCATACACTGTGTTCCAGCCAAGCAGAAAAAATCACAGCTTTGCCCAGCTTCGTCCTGGGTGAAGAGTTTTTCTTTACAAAACTCTGCCGTTACTGTGTTTTAAAACAGGTCACTTGCTACTTGACTGAAAAGAATCTAGACATTTGACAAACTATCCTTGCAACATAATGAGAGGTTTGCAAAGTTACCTCAGATAATGTCATCTAGAGAACAAGTCACACCAATCTGTAGTGCTCCGATTAATGGTATTTTTCTCTGAAATCAGCTCAGTTGAAGAGACAGCTTGAAATTGTTTTTTTGTTTTTTGATTTTGTTTCTCGGTGCAGGACAAATGGGGCTAAATTTGGAATGTCAGATTACGATGTTTTCATCTGCTCCCAAGGCATGTTGAGAAAAGTAGCCAGACAAACCTTAACACCTTATTACCATTCGATGTGGGAAAATAAAAAATTCAGAATATGAATTTACAGTACTTCATAGTGTGTGCCACAGCAATATAAAACATTTCTTGATTGTGGTGGGCGGAGGACAAGTTGTGAGGACTTCCCAGGGAGGATGATAGAGGTCTGGATCGAAACCACAATTTCCAGGGTCATCATTTAGAGTAGTAACAAGTATATTATAAAAAAAACTTTAATAACTCAATTTTTTTTAATAATGTCACCTCTCCCATGAATCTATGGAAACTAGTTCAATGAAATCTTCCTCCAACTACCTACTTTCTGTGCAGTAAAATGATGGTGGATAAACCAATTCATTAAAGCTTTTGGGGAGAATTTAGAGGAATGAGTTGATTTCTACTAATACTCTGTCCTAAAATCTTTTCAAGTGTGGATGTTTGGCAGGAGTGTAACCCAGACCTGCAGCAACTACACTTGAGCAGAGTGTACTTAATGGCAAAAGGGAGAGAAAGTAGTATGCACTCTCTCCCAGGCCCCCAAAGCCAGAGCGGAGTGAAGATGGGACGCCAAATAAATCTGCCAGTGATTACGCTAAAGGAAATTATGATCTTGTTATAGAAACCATTAAAGGAAAACCAGAGTTGGTATGTAAATATTGTTGCATCATTATACCACTGAAAAAAACAACCTAGTGCAACATTAGTATGTTATGCAATTAACAAAATGAAAAATGAGCTGCTTGAATTTAAAGCTTTTAATGTTTTTCAAACAGATAATAAGCATTTTCAACACCAATGTAAAACGTAATAGAAAAGGTCTCCCTCAAAGAGTGACATATTTCATCAATACTTACTATGCATTAAGGAGCTAATAGGCGTTTGCCTAGCTCTATTATTTGTTGTTTTCTAACTCATCAAACAGCAATCGCATATAAACTAAAGCAAGAGGAATATAAAAGGCTTGCTAGAAGATCAGAACATTTGATATGTGTAATATTTTAAGAAATGATTGGCCTATATGTGCTTTTTTAATTTTGAGAAAAACGGCTTGGGTAGCCAACCTTCTTTAGGCCAAAGCCCATTATTAAGCACTGTGTAAAATATTTTAAACCCAGAATTACTTAAAAGATATTAATATAATTGTTCAAAACCATAGAATTATAAAATATAATTAAGAATTAATATATTATTTAATATCTTTATTGTTCCTGAAGCACCAGCAATTCATTTATATATCCAATTATCCCAATAGAACCTAAAACATACTTTAGCAGAATTACTTCAGTGGAAAATGGGAAAATAAAAAACTTTTAAAAAATATGCCATAACAGATTGTAATACACTATATGCTGAGCAAGTAATATAATATAAATATGTAAATTTTAACTATCTATTCATATTATTTCGCTGCTGAACAACAAAAACCCACAGCTACTTACTGATTAGAAGTCAAATAATTGCTCAATCAAAAACAATTTTATAAAAATGAACTTACGTTACCAACAATGAAGCTATTTACTTTGTAGATGATGATGACTTTTCAGTATCAAATTCAGAACAGTAAGGAAAAATTTCATAGGGGGACAATGCAACTTTCATAAATTATATTCTAAATGAATATAATTCACTGTAGGCACTAGAAAGTTAATATGTTCTCTAAAGATTTCTTTAATTTAGTTGTTGCTAATTTATTCACACTAATACAGAAAAAAATACTGCAAAATTTTTCATAACAAAAAAACTGTGCATATCTCTGTGTTTTAGCTGGCATGTGGTTCTACACAGATGGTTTGGGGCTTTCTTTGCTGCAAAACAGATGGGCTTGCACTGTCCCTTACCAATCAAAAGAGAACTCGAAAAATATAGGAATATCTTTACCTACATTGCGTCCTTTAATTCAAGAAATTAAAATGCTTAAAAGTATAAATAACTGCCTATGGAAAATAATTTCTGAAATGGATGTCATATGTTGAAATTATACAGTAACCTAGTTCATGTTTAATGCAAAAAATATAAAAAGTTTGGCTTGTGCATGATACTGTTTGTAACATACAACTATTAACTTAAGAAATTTACAACTATGGAATGACTGCTATCATGTGTTCACCTTGCCTAAAAAACACTGCTGTTTTAAAACTTCAAGTGTAGTTAAGCATATTTCAATTCAAAGTGATCATTCTAGGCAGCATCATCCACTGAACCAAGTTAGCAAACACATATAAGTTTAGTATGCTCATAGCTGACATACTTTTGCAACCAAAATAAAAGCTAAAACAAAGCTCAGTTATCCTGAAATGCTGTATTACTTTAATTATTCACAATAGAAATTGGTCTTTCGTATACTGAATTGGAATTGTGGCCTACCTTCAAAGGTTTTTGTGGAAATGTGGAAGCATGCTACTTGAGACTATTAAAAGCACTCTCTTTGTTTTGTATATTTTAGTAAATTTTACAAAGTAACGTGGCAGCACACTCTCAGAGCATCACCATGTGAGAGACAGACATCGTGGGCTCATGAGCTTGGAATAGTGTTGCTTATAGGAAGAACTCCTGCTGCTCTTATCTTCAATACACAAATAGAATTGTTAACCTATGATGCCGCAACCACTGTTTGATATTTTGTAAACAGATGTTCTAATGATGAATTGCTTCTCAAGCATAGTCAGAGCTTTGGTCAGCTTCTAAAGGTTGGTATTTCTCTAAGGTGTGGTCCATAAAGACCAGTTGGGCTATTTGGTCTGCCTTTATTCACCCAGAATAAGTAGTTATCAGAGCATAATGCACCCTGTATTTTATTCATCTCCCAAACAAAGCATTTATATAAAATACATCATTTTCAGGAAAGGAAGTTATGGGTTTATAGTGTTTAACTACAAAAAAAGTCCATCTAGCTATTAGTATACATATCGAATCTATATATACTCATATTCATACATACATAGATTTACATATATTCCCAAGTATCCATGTATAAATGTATATAACTATATTTTAACTCTATATCTATAGGATATATCTATACATAAGATATATATATATGTATATGTATATGTATATAAGGTATATATACATGCATATCTTCATTTCTTGCAAGTATTTTACCAAGGAACAGAGTAGGATTCATTTTCCACACATAAGCAGCGTATCTTAAATTGGTTTCTTTTCTTCAATGTTCCGATTCTGAAAAGCAACTGAGTATTTTTTCTTTTGTCTGTGTAATGCAAAATAACAGCTTTGCTTGTATTTTTTCAATTACATGAAAACCAATGTCTCTTGTAGATCTATGATGAAAGGTTTTGCCAGGCTAGTAAATGTAAATAAAACTGTAAAATAAATATATTTAAGAAAAGAAACTGCTCTCAAACACTCCTAAATACTTTGGCAGCATTTACATAAACAAACAATTGATATGAAAATTGCAAATAATTTTTTATCCATTTTTAAAATTAGTTTCTAAAGATGTCTTCTAGCCTAAACCTAGATCAAATTACTGTGGTTAAATAAAATAAAACCACACTCAAAAAAGTCTCAGTTTTAGTTTTTTAATAATCTGTACTCCATTTTCTTGATATTATTACAGATTGCTGACATAGTGTTCCAGTGCAATATGAGTTATGAAGTTTTCTGGCTTTGCATACAGTAAATAAATATTAGTTGCACTAGAGAATCAAGGAACATGATCAGAAAATTTAAGTTTTGCGGCATTTTTAAGAAAACTATCTGGATTGTTGGCAATATTCTGACTCTTCAGGGGGAAGCAATACATTACAAGGTAAAAAGCCCAATTAGGTTGAGCATTTTCTGAATGATTCTAGATACTGATAGAGGATATTGCTGTATAATTGCTTGGCTTTGGAAAATTTAGATTGTGCCATCAGCAAAAACTGCCTCATACATGGCTCTTCTGTGTCCACCTACAAATAATTCTGAACATACATAAAACTCTGTAAATATCAGTGCTGATTCCTTGGAAAATTAGACTGTTTTTAGAGCTTGTTTCTCAATTTAAAAAATATTTTGGTAATTGGTGAAGTATTACAATTCTCAGAAGCTTTAGTTTTCTTATTTGCCTTTTGTTTAATACCAGACTTTAAAATGATATTGTTTGTTAATATTCAATATACTAAGGAATAAAAATCAGCAACTCCTGCTCATTTTTCCTCATTTCATTTAGTAATATCTGTGAAAAGTGGGGGACAAGGCAGAAAAAAACATTACTGTTATTTGTCCTTGTAGCAGATTATTGTTTTCATTGTTTGTTTTCCATGCCTGTGATAAAATTATAGTATGCCTCACTGACAGCAGATTTGGTCACAGGACTTTCTTATCCAATGGTCTATGAGCCAGAGTGATTTACATCACATCAAAGCGAAGCTTTAAGAGCGACTGCATGACTTTCCCATTACTGTTTTCACGTCGTTGTAGGCAAGGATAGCTCTGCCTGTATGAACCCTGGAATGAAGAGACAGAGGGAGTACAGCCACAGTGGCCCCCAGTTGACTTGTCACATAGGAATGAAGTGAACCTTTGTTTAGCAGGCCCCTGACATTTAGGGGTTGTTTACTTAGCAAAACCTAGAATAAGCTGGCCAATGAGGAAATAAGAATGTCCTAAAGATATTTGATCATTTTTATTTTTGTTTAATATGGAAGAAACTCTGCCCGTGATGTGGAGAACAGATGGGCATGGAGAAGGCTGAAACTGGTAATATTAGTTACAGGAAGGACAATAAGCCTCCATCCCTCCTTCCAAGTTACTGACAATTTAATGGGAGAGAGAAATACATAAATACTCATAAGCTAATGCAGAACTCCTTGATTAGAGGGAGTTGGAGGGTACTTGTGCAGAAGATGGTCTAAAGAGGAAATTAAATGGGAATCTCATATTGACTGAAAAGTGAACAAGAAAAGGAAGATCACGAATTTTTTTCTGACAGAAAGATGATCAAAAGTTGCCTGAATTCTTTTTTCTTTATGATTTAAAAGCATATAGTTTTATTTAGTGTTTTCTGAATCTTATGTATTATTCCTCACAATCTTGAACTTATTATTTTAACTCATATTAATTCATTTATTTATTTCAACATGTGTGTTTTCAATATAATTTAGAAACTGTTAATCAAGGTCCTTTCCCCCTGAACTCTGTTACAAAATCAAAACAAGACTCGAAAAAGTATGACTCAATGATAACTTTTAACATACTGGTCATCTTTTGAATATATACCTTTTTATATAATATGTTCATATTATACAAAACAGATCACACAGTAAGACTGTCTTATAACTTTATCTAATCTATAATAAATAATCTTTATAACATTAAATGGTAGTTACTTGCTGTATATAATTCCATTTATAGACAATGCAATAAATACATTTAACCCATTTTCTATTGTTGAACTTTTAGGTTATTTTCATTTTCCCTACTCTAAGTAATGCAATAGATATCAATTTTTATAGATAAATCTTTGAAAACATTTGTGATGTTTTAAATATATTATTAAGTAGCAGGGTATGACAACATCTATTTTCTTTAATTAATATTTCTTTACAAATAAGTTTCCTTTCCAAATCATAAATTCTTGAGCTATGAATGTGGACTTCCTATAGTAGTGGAGCATGTGATGTTAGCTCAGCAGATTTTTTTCCTTCACTCTTGAAAGCTGCTCTATTGTCTTGTGTATCTTTCCCTAGTAATCTCAGAGCTGATGTTGTCTAAGAGTTGCTGATTTTGTATCATTTGTATCCTGTCACTTTATGCACAGATATGCATATCTTGGTAGTTCTGGGCCAGACAGCTCAATGATTTCCCCACTATTCTGAGATAATTATCTATTTCCACCCAATTGGACTCTGTAGTGGCCATGCTATCTCCAGGTGGAAGTTTAAAAGCTGGTATGCTTGTTGAGCCTTCCCCCCACCTTTTGACACAAGGTCAGGTCTGGATAGTGGCTGCCCTGTCAGTCTAGCTTTTGTAATGCACATTTGCAATAGAGCTTCAGCTACAGTGGACAGCAAGTAGGAGTGAGAAATAACCTCTGTCATTGTAAAGCACTGAAATTTTGGATTCATTTGTTATAACATATCACATAGATCTGCTCCTACCTAACTCATATAGAAAATAGCTATATATTTATGGAGAAAGTAATTCCATGAGAGATGGTCCAGACTATTGGATGATGGATGTTATCTCCCTAGGCTGACAACCTGTGTTGGTTGCTTCCTAACAGGTGATCTTGAGGACACTGTGTAACTTTTGCAAGTTTTCTTACAGACATGGGAAAATTCAGAGAAAAGTCCCTTCACATAATTGTTATAAAGATTGAATGAAACATTAGTGTCTAATATCTACTAATATGTGGAAAAATTTCAATATATACCAGGTAGTATTTTTAAAGTAGTATTAGAACTAGTCATTTTAAACAGAGAACATAACAATAAAAACTTGGGTTTTAGAAAAAGACATCCGACCTCAAAACTCAATTCTGCCATTTACTGTCTGTGTGAATTTGGATACATTACTTGAGTTCTCTGAGCCTCTGTTTATTCAGTCACAAAATGAAGATACTCATTGTATCACTGGGGTAGTGAAATAAGTTTGTGTATGTAAGGAGCATAATGCATGACACTTTGGAGAAACCCAATAAGGCAGCTGTTACAATGATTAGAAATCAATAGTGCCCACTACTGAAGATGTCTGAATGATGGGAAGAGATTGTGGCTACGATTGATCTTTTACTCTGGATGGTAGATTCTCACTCTGTTACTTTTGAATCTGCTGCTGCACTCTTAAACCAACTTGATTCCCTGACTGTAATTTTTATTTAAATTTCATGTAGCATGGCTTCAGGAACCATCATTGATCTAACCAGAAATCTCTTTGAAAATGAAGCCATGTTAAACTCCATAAAAATATGAATTACACAAAATTCATCCATCTGACCTAGTAAAAGAGAATTTAAGACACAGATTGAGAGAAAAACATTAGAGAAAAAGTGGACCTCCTTGGATCAGAGTCTTGATTTCCTATAAATAGGCCCTGTGAACTTGGGCAAAGGCTTCTGGGTACACGTTTCCTGAGCTGTAAGGTTACTTTTTATGGCTCATGGCCAATGACTGAAGCAGGTGACACTGCAAGTTTGTTTGTCAAAGGCCTGAAGTGTTAAACAGGTATCTTATCCTAGCACATTAGTAGTTTTTTTTCTTTTCAAATGCAAAACGAGGTGGAAACTTTCAAGAATAAGTCATTTTTCAAAGTGACAATACACTAGAACCTTGCCTCTTAAAGCTCCTCAGGTCTTTAAATCCCTTAAGTAAATACAGAACAACCTAAAACAGCATCATCAACAATGACAACCAAAAAATCCCACCTACCCAGCCCCATGCCCAAGTTCTCTTAATCATAGCAACTGGTATACCATGGGCATGAAAGTAGGAAAAAACAATTACTTTTCAAAAACTATATTAATATATTTAAAATTTCCTTTCTCATTTTCATAACATCTAATATTCATTCATTTCCCTGTTTCCTTTGTGTTGAAGTTTTCAAATTACTTATAGAAAGTCATTTTTGCAGAAATAAAGTCCAACTTAAATACAAAAATATTCAAGATGTTATTTAAAAAAAATTAAAAATGTATGCAAAAGTGGCAGATATTTATAAAAATGTAAGAAATCAATAGAAGCTAAATTTCTTTGTTACAGTACCATTAATCTCAACATGATCTCAGACATCAGAATGAAAGAGAAAAATATGTAGTCCAATACCTGAGTGTTTACAAACATATTTGTTTTCCTTTTGTTTAAATAAGGCACACTTAAGTTTTTTTTCCATGTCAATTATTATAATTTTAACATGAGAATGTCCCTCAAAAGCTCATATGTGAGACAAAGCAAGAAAGCTCAGATGTAAGATGGGCTACGAGAATCTTAACCTAACCTTAAGTGCATTTAAGCTACTTAAATGGATTAACTGGGTGGTAACTATAGGCAGGTAGGGTGTGGCTTGAGGACTGGGTCAATGGAGTCCTGCCTTTGGGATTTATATTTTGTCAATTGTGAGGGGAACTTACATCTCTCTGCTTCCTGCTGTCCTGTCTGAGCCAATTTTCTCCACCACACTCTGCCATGATGTTCTACCTCCCCTCCTACTCTGAGGAATGGAGTAGGCCATCTGTGGACTGAGACTTCTGAAAGTGTGAGCCATTAAATAGAATTTTTCTTCTTTTAAATGGTTCTTGTCAGGTCTTCTGGTTACAGCAGTGAAAAGCCGATTAAAACACCAATAATATCTGTAAAGCATTACCACTTTTTTTTTCTGTTTTTGAACCAGAAGAAATAAGTGAAAATCAGGAGAAATCCTAAAATATTCAGGAGCCATTGAACAAGAGGAAATCTGCAAACAAGGTAAGTTTATTGACCTGCCAATAAAGAAGCAAATGACTCAAAACTTTCCATGCAAAAAGGGGTATTACATCAGAATGTCTTCATGTTGTGGACCAGCACAATTGTATCTATCAGAAGCAGAGCAGCAAATATTTACTTTCCTAAAGTACCGGCAGGTGAAAGGTAAAACAGGCAAAGCACAAACTTTAAGCGATGAATCAGGAGCAAGAGCAATGAAATAATGAGCAATGCAATGAAAGTCACAAAGCATTGGGATACATATGGGGACTTGCTAAGAATACCTTGTAGAGGGAGTCTAGGTAGGGGGTGTTAATGAGCCTGGTATACAATTAACTCAGAAAAGTGGTGGTGGGAGGTTTCAAGGATTGTGGAGGGCTTTGAACGTCAAGTCAAAGAGTCTGGATTCTGTTCTGGAGACAGTGGGAAACCAGAGACAGTTTGTGAAATGGGATGACAAGCAGGGGCTGTGCCATGGGAAGATTGATAACCTGGCGGCAATGTGCAGAAGCAAAGTGTATGCAGAAGCTTTCCTGGTTTTTTGGATGACAAGGAGCCATCAGGATACAAAGGGATTTTTTTGTTGTTTTGTTAGTAGAATTCTGATATTCTCAAATTTTTCTCTTAAGCTTTAAAATTTGTACAAATGGCAAAAACACGATGTTCACACATAAAGGTTTTTTGCAGTTTATAACAAAAATTGGGTGTCCCATTGTAAATCTATTTTTTTAATAAAGATTTTTCCTATAGTCAATAACACTCAGTAAAAATATGAATTGTACAATGATGTAAAGGTCCAAAGCAAGAAACTACTGTATACCTTAGAAAGCCTTACCCAGCCTCTGCCTTATCCTATTAAAACAAAATTTAGTGAAAATACAGTATTATATAATCCTATAGTAGCTTTCCTAATAATTAGGAAAGGTCTGTAATATCCAAATTACATAACTAGAGAAGCAAAAAAACTATTACAGACTATTATTTTCTTCCTGAAGAAAACGTCTTGCTATTTCATACTCAATAATGTCTGTTCATGTCTTCTTATGGTGTACAACATTATTAACTGGAAAATGTAAGCATAACACAGATGAAACACTGACATATTTTCCATAACTGCCCTGGACATAATTTTGACACTTTTAAACTTAACAAATGTTGGCTGAGTTCAGTAGATATATAACATAATTTTCACCCATTTTAAATATCATCAAAAAAGACAGGAACCTTCTGAATCTTTAAGCAGATAACTACAATCCTTATAATCTATTTATACCATCTCTTAAAACATATTTAAATTATAAATGCCAGAGAGAGATTTCAAAGATACAAAATTCCAAATACAATTAAGGCAAGTGTCATTTTTTTCCCTACTTGTAACTTGCCTACCTTTCACGAAACCCCACAAAGAAACATTTTGTCAACTAATAATATAATAAATTTGACTTTCGATTTGAAGTGTTAAAACAAAGGATTTTTTTCAATACAAGTAATACAAGAGGGTTTTCGGCTGCACTGTTTCAGAACCCTTTCTCAGTAAAGAAATCTTATCTAATCCTGTTTCATCCTTTAAAACTGCCTACACACTAATCTCAAGGGACAAATTTAATACTTTGCAACAAAGAGAATATATCCCTTTTCAGTTTGAATAGAGGAATTGTTAGGACACCAGTGAGGTATGAATAACATTATAATACTGCCATTTACTTAGCAAAAGAAAAAGAAAGTCTCTTGTTGCAACCCCAAAAGAAGGCCTCCTTCTTTGGGTTAAATTTTTTGACCCCTGGTAGATCCCCAGACACCTATGTTACTGCGCTATTTGGGTCTTCCACCTCTTGTGAAGTAAACACTGGAAAAATCTAAGTAAACAGTTTGTTTTAGTTGAAGATAGAAAGACTCCATTTAATTGAGGTTTGATGATAGATGTGCTCCAAATGGTGCAAACAACTTTGACATGGTAAAATAATATTGTCTTATGGCATGTGTAACACTACATAAAGAATCTTAGCTTAGCACTTTCTGAGTTTACAACATTTAAGTGAGAAAATGACAAAAGAAAGCCAAACTGTCAGAAACAGAAAAACCTTTAACAATCCTAAAATGCAGACTACAATTCTCTTCTTTATTCATTTGATTTGGGGGAATAATCTTTGCAACAGAAGGAAGGAATGAGAAAGCAGCCGAACTTTGTCCTTATGAAACTTTACTTTTCTGTGGTCCATTGCAGTTAGCTTCAAATGACACCACAACTAACAAATGAGCATTGATATTACAATGGGGTTGTGGGCAAGTAGTTGAGGCAGATCAACACTTTCAAGAAAAGTAACTAAAACACACCCTTTACTTCTGTTCATCTTACTACTATCATTTACGGATTATAGAACATAAAAATACATTGTCTTTAAAATCATGTATAGAATTAATAACTTCAAAATATTATATCATTCATTACTCCATAAAATATACTACCCATTCAAAGTGTTTATGAGAAAACAGCTAATTTTTGAAATGGCAAAATACAAGGGTCATCAATAAAATCGAAGAACATTTGAATTCCCTTACCTTTGCATATAGGTAATCCTTGTGTCAGCTTTTGGTAAATATTTTGTATAGTTTTAGTAAGCATCAATTATTTATATATATCTGTGTGTGCATATAAATATATGTGTATATAAATATACATATATGCACACATATATAATATATATGCATATATATATGCATGTGTACATAGCAAAATATGTATTCATCGTGTACTTTTAAAAAACAATTTTAACCTAAAACATCACATGATTTGATTTTAGTTATATAATATTAACTAATCTCATTTATACTATTTTCATGTATGGAAACCTTGTTCTTTTTAGGTGTATTTAGTACTAGGAATGGAACCCACAGGCATTCTACTGCTGAACAACATCCCCATCCCCATTTTTAAATTATATTTTGAGACAGGGTCTCACTAATATGCCTGTGTTTTCCAAAGCCAATTTTAATATAAAAGTCAATTGATTTGATTTTAATTGTATAATATTGGCTAATCTCACTCATATTGTTTTCATATATATAATACCTGAGTTTTTTATGTTTTTGTTTTTGTGGTACCTGGGTATAAAATTCAGGGGCATTCTACCACTGAGTTATATCTCCAGCCCATTTTAAAAAATTTGTTTTAAAACAAGGTCTCACTATATTGCAGAGGCTGACCTCAGACTTGAAATCAACCTTCCTCAGCCTCCTGAATATGGGACTACAGGTATGCATGGCTGCTCCTGGCTTTGATATCTGCAATAGTTTGGATTTGTGTTTGACCACAATGAACTTTATCAAATATAGAATAACAGTGCCCTTTGAAAACACACAAAATTTTACACAACTTCAGTCAGGAAGCGTTGTGGCAATAGTAGAAAAAGAGTTTTTTAATCACTATAGAATATTCCTCTGTAATTTCCTGGGTATTTTCAAGTTTTACTATCAGAAGCTTCATAAATCTCCAATTAGAAAAGAAATCACTGATTCAATATTTGTAATGAAAGTCATAAACGTTGAATATGCTGTTTCTCACTGGGAATTTTTTTTTTTTTTTGTATTTCCAGCTTCTCCCTCACAACAGATTCTTGGCTTTATGGATCTAAATATTCTCATCACTTCTTTCTTAAAATTCAAAAACGTGTGAACAAACACCTCAAAAAATATATGAACAACAAATAAATCCATGAAATAATACTTAAAATTGTTTAGTCACCAGGAAAGTACAAACTAAAATGTTAGAGCTCTAGAGTTACAATTCAAAAAGACTAAAAGCATCAACTACTAGAAAGGATATGAAGTAACTGGAATACTGATAAACTATTGGTGGAAAAGCAAAATGATGCAATCACTTTGACACACAGTTTGGGATTTTTTTTTTAGAACATCAGATATACTCTTAACTTATGATCCAATAATCCTAGAAAAAGGAAAATGTCTATCCACAGAAAGACTTGTTCAAGAATGATTACACACATATTCATCTAGGTAAACAATGTAGGACATATTCAGACAATGAAATTCAGACAGTCCTCAAATTAATGATGGTTCAACTTAAGTTTTTGACTTTATGATGGTGCGATAGTAATACTCTTTCAGGAGAAACCAGACATTGAACTTTGAGTGCTGAACGTTTCCCAGGCTGGCAGTCTCCCTTAGGATCCTCTGCCAAGGCTGGGCAGTGACATTGAGTGGCAGCTCCCAGGCGGCCGCTTGATCATGAAGGGAAACAACCCACACTCGACAGGGGACTGTATTACTGAGATACAATGTTCGGTAGGTGAGTTGTGCTAAATGCATTTTCTTTACTTAACACTATTTTCAATTTATGATGGAATTATCTGAAGACAATCCCACTGTAAGTCAAGCAACATCTACTACCCAGCAATAAAAAGTGACCCAACTACTGATTCAGATCAGAAATGAACAAATCTCAAGAATATGTTAAATGAAAAATCTAAATAGAAAAGAGACTATACAATAGTACTTCCATTCACATAATTCTAGCATAAACAAACATAAGCTATAGTGATACAAATTAGAACAGTGGTTTCCTTGGGAGATGGACTTGGAATGAGTCATAAAGAAATTATGTGGGGTGATAAAAATGTTTCATACCTTGATGAGATGGTGATTATAAGAATGTGTCATCTTTCAAAACTATATGAAATATACACTTAAAACCTGTGTATTTTCTTATACATGAATTATCACTCAAGAAGAAGTGGAAAAAAATAATCCTGCTTTTGATTCTATATCGATCTCCTGATAACCCATCTTTTTTGACAGCCAAGCTTCTTGAATACAGAGATTCTATTCGCATTCTCCATTTCATTACCTTTGCTCAGCTTCAAGATCACTGCGATAATCCCCCCACCCAAATGCTGTTCCTCTTGCCCCAAATACCCTTTCCAATGATTCAGCCTGTATAGTGCCCACTCTTTTTCCTTCGGATTTCAGCCTAGTCATCATGGTATTATAAGCCACTTTGGATGCTGTGAGGATGTATTTCCATAGCACCCTCTACTTTCATAAAATAGCATCTCCTCTTAGGTTTACTTGCTTAAATTCTCCCTTTTAACACTACGCCATATGTTGTGGGCGTGGAAGTTTATTTTGTTACCTCCTGAATTCTCAGTACCAAGCAAAGTGCTTGGTCCATGATATTTGAAAAATGATTTGTAAGTAAATAAATAAGCAAGTAAATGAACGAGTCATTTTCTTTAGTTTACCTTACTTACTTCCTTACTCTACCATTATTCCTTTATTTTTTTTCCACTTCCTCTTCTATTATTATAGTCTGAGTCCTTATCCTCCTTTGTAATAAGTACCCTATAGATCTCTCTGCCTTTGGCCGCTTGCATTTCTAATTGAGACATACACACACCACATCTACTTGAAAACTCTATTAGTTAAATTAAATGGTCTTATCTCTTTGATATATTTAATTATTTGTTAAATGAATTTGAAACTCCAGACATGATTTTTGAGGTACTGGTCCTTTGTTTACCACATCAAATCTCTTTCTTCCAGCCATTTCTACTTTCTATTCAGATCTTGCTTGAACAGCAAACCTCCTATCTGGTTTGTACTTCCAGCTCCTTTCAATTCTGGTACAGCTTCCATAGAATCGTCAGCATTTTCTCCTCAAAACAAATTTGATCCTCTCTCTTTCTAGTTTAGAAACTTTTATTGGCCTGCTATTGTCTACAAAATGACGTTTGTATTTCTTACCTTGGGGGAAAAAAAGACCCTCCAGACATAGTTGTAAAAACATTTGTGCAAGCCATTCCTTATTTTTCTAGAAGGCCCATTTCTTCCGTCTTCTCCTGAGATACTCAGTGAAGTACCACACTGTTAGTAACTCAAGCCTTCGTGCTTGTCTCGTTTCCCTGCCTGTTCTCTGTGCTACCCTACAGCTTGGTTCATGCTTCTGCAATAATACTTCCAGGATGAATAATAATCTCTTTTCATTTTGTTTTCTCTTATTAAAACCACATCTCCTTGTCTGTGTGTTTGTTTTTATTTCAGATACTTGGTATAAAGCTTGGGTTAGATAAAATATCCGTTATCTGAATATAGTAATGAATGATGGATTCATACCATTTCTGAATACTTTCAGATGTTTCACAAGCTTTTGCTTCTGCTTCTGTGGTTTGCCCAGCCTGGATAAATTTTCTAATTTTGTGACTAATGAAAGCTTTACATCTCTTAAAGGTCTGGTTCAACTGATTCCTCTATGTGTCATTTTCTCTGCCCTCTTGCATAAGAACTAATGATATCTTCCTATGTGTTCCCTTGGTGGCTTATTTATTCATTTTTCATTTTGGTATACACAGTATTGTGAATGTGATGGTCGCTATGGATGTTATAGAGCTTGCTATAGAGAATGCAGTCTGGTGCACACTATTGAGAAGTTCACATTGTAATAGAGAAATAAATTTGTGAAAATATAGATAGAATTCAATCTGTTAAATGCTATAATCAAAGTGTGAATAAAATGCTAGGAGATCAGTGCTTGGAAGAATTCATTTGACATGATTCATAGGAATGATTCATATAGTGGTTGAGAACTAAGCAGGTACTTGAAAAAGGCATAGGAGTTTGACAGGCAAATGGGTGGTTGTAAAGATATTCCAGGCAGAAGAAGCAATCTTTCTGAGTGCACAGGATTATGAGAAAAGATTCTGGCAACTGATTCACCCTCTTTTTTTTTCCCACAATGATCTCCTAAGCTCCCTGTCCATGCATATAACACTTTTGAACTCTAGCTAATAACTCACTAACTTTCAGCACTGCAGACTCCAGTCAGTGCCTCCAATGATTATGCTTTGGATTTGGTGTCAGTTTAGAATGTTAAAACCTTTAAAATTCTTAACTCAAATATTCCCCTCTCTTACTTCCAGTATCCCACTTTATTTCACCACATTTCCCCTTGTGTTTGTCTTGTTTCTATGACCTTTCAACACCTACTGCTTCTCTTTGGGGTGTCTCTTCCTTCCTCAGTTGTTTTCCATGAGAAACATGCTTTAAAGGAATGGCTTTATGATTTTGGAAAGAAGTAACCTGATCACTGAGAATAAATACTATTGTAAACATTTGAATACTGTAAACTTTTGTTTTGGAGCTTGCTGTAGTTAGGTGTGTCCAGATGACTCCAGATGGAGAAACTTGATGATCTGTGATTAAAAAATCTATGACCTTAAAATATGCTGCTGTAGTCTGGCAACTAGCTTAGAGACTAGTTTTAAAAATAGTTAACAAATTTAAGATTTTTTTTGGCTTTCTCTTTGGGGTGTGGCATATACTTGGTCAAGAAAACTCTGAGTTAAGAATTTGTACACCATATTAGGTCAATTTGTTCCTTATTTAATTGGAATACTAATTGAACTTTAATTTCTGCAACACAATGTTATGGATTTAGATATATAGTCTTTCTTTAATTAGCTTTAAATTTTGTTACTCTACATAAAATGGGGAATCACTAAAAGAACACAGTAAAGGTGGTATTCCACTATTGTAAATAGCCCATTATCTTAATTTAGATTCTGTTGAAAATATACTAAGCATTGGTGTTATGGTTTGTATGTGAAGTGTCCCCCAGAAGCTCATGTGTAAGACAATGTGAGAGGGTTCAGAGGGGAAATGATCGGGTTGTGAGAGCTTTAAACTAATCAGTGAATTAATCCTGGATGAGGTTCAATGAGTGGTAACTGGAGGCTGGTGGGTTGTGGCTGGAGGAGGTGGAGCATTGGAGGTGTGGCTTTGGAGTATATATTTGGATCTGGTGAGTGGAGTCTCTCTCTGGTTTCTGATCATCACACTTGTTGCATCTCTCTGTTACACAATCTGCCATGATGTTCAGCCTCAACTGGAGTCCCAAGAAAGGGAACTATTGTTCATGGACGGAGACCTCTGAAACTGTGAGCTCCCAAATAAACATTTCCTTTGCTAAAATTTTACTGGTCAGATCCTTTAGTTATAGCAGCAAAAAAGCTGACTAAAACATTTGGTATTGTACTAAATGTTTGACAAAGATGATTTGTTGGTGTGAGCTGGGATTCAGGCTATCTCAATCTGATTTCAACAACTGGTTTGCCATCAATAGCTTTGTGAGGAAATCTTGTGTTTCAAATAATCCAAGCTCTGCCACTTTTCACCCGTCTTATCAAGAGCTTTTCCAACCTCTGTGCCCCCCAAACTTCACATGCAGAATCTGGAACCTACATTTGAAGGTTGTTTTAGATCTTAAATGAGATTTTACAAGTGAAATGGTTGATGATTAACATTATTCTTGGCTTATTGTAAATACTATAGGACCCATATTATATTCTGTTATTCCTATTATTTCATTCTCTATATCATGCAGTATGTCTTTTTATGTTTTTATTAGTGCATCATAGCTATATATAATAGTGGGGTTCATTTTGACATTATCACACTTGCATGGAAGTAATTTGTCCTATTTCAGTCTCCAAGGCCTCCACCCCTGCCCCCATACTCCACTGGTCTTCTGCGATCAGTTTGTTGTTCTATAAATTGGTATCTGTAGGCAGAGTTCACCTGTGGTACATTTGCACATTCACATAGCATAATTTGGTCACCCTCATTCCACTGTTCCTCCCCTTTCCATCCCTCCCCTCTGCCCCTCATACCCTTCTCCACTCCACTGTTCTCCTTTCCATTTTCAAGATTCTCTCTCCCTTCTTCTCCTTGTTTTCCTAGCTTCGTTTTTTAACCCCCTCTTTCTTAACTCCTCCAGATCCAACATTGACTTATATTGGATTATTTCAATGCCACACACCAGGCTCATGATAGCAAATAGGTACACTATGGATTATTCCACGAAGGAAGTATAATTTACAGATACACACACACACACACACACACACACACACACACACACACACTATCTGATGCCAAATTGTATTTTGTAGGTTTTAAGTGATTGTAGTACAAACCAAGTTATATAGAAATTAAGAGAAAAAGGCCATTGTTTAGTTATATCGATCAAAAAAGGCCTTATATTAAAATAACATTAATGTTGACTGGTGGATTGGATTAAATACACAGAATTGAGGAAGATGATATTCCAGCCATTGAAGAAAGCAGTAGAAAATGGGGAGGTTTGTGATGGATTTATGAAGAGTGAGTGATGGGAGTAATGAGTTATAGTAGGGCTATACCATTTTATAAGTCTAAAACTACATATCCAAACAAGTCATATAAATCCTATAATGCTGAAGTAATTGTTACTTTGCACATATTTAGAGTCAAGGTTTAACAGGAGAATAACATAACTAAGGTTTTGCTTTGAGAGAATAAATTACATAAGGGTGGGTGTGATGGATTTTATGGTAGAAAACTGGAGGTAAAATAAGATGAACTATTATTGTTCCAATAGTTGTAAGATGGACCTGAAAAATGGAAAGGGAGATCATGTCAATGGGAAAGGAAAGTAAATAGAAAAAAAAAGAAGAGACATCCAATTTTGAACTTGAAGTGAGAGAATAAATATAGCTCAGATTATTAAGAGCAAGAATGGAACTAAGAAAATTGGGATAAGGCAGCGATTATTTTGGAGCGAGGGGAGATACATTTAAATGTTAGTGAACCACCATGGTAAACATATTGAGCCATCAGGGCTCACTGGCAATCCATCTTCTGTTCTACTTGGCATCCACTGGTTCAGTTCAAAGGCTAGGAGCTGGACTTCTGTGAAGGTCGTTTATATGTCTAGATGTTGATGCTGACAACTGAGATCATCCCTGTGGCTTTTGGATAAAGTATCTACATGTAGCTTCTCTATGTGGCCCTGACTTTTTCACAACCTATGGGCCTGGCTCCAAAGGCTAGTGACCCAAGAGCTGATGAGGGGTGACACTGTTATTCAAGAGCTTGGAGAAGTGGAAACATTACTATGACCATTTTTGAAATGATGCCCTGCCATATTCTTTTTTTTGTCTTTTTAAAATTATTTTTAAAATTTATATATGAAGCAGAATGAATTACAATTCTTATTACACATATAGAGCACAATTTTTCATATCTCTGGTTGTATACAAAGTATATTCACACCAATTTGTGTCTTCATACATGTACTTTGAATAATAATGTCCATCACATTCCACCATCATTTCTAACCCCATACCCCCTTCCTTCCCCTACCACCTCTCTGCCCTATCTAGAGTCTGTCTATTCCTTCCACATTCCAACTCCCTACCCCACTATGAATCACCCTCTTATATCAGAGAGAACATTTGGAATTTGTTTTATTTTGGGGATTGGTCAACTTCTTCTTTTTCACTTAGCATTATCTTCTTTAACTCCAACCATTTACCTGCAAATGCCATGATTTTATTCTATTTTCTTGCTGAGTAATATTCCATATATATAGGCCACATTTTTTTTAATCAATTCATCTATTGAAGGGCATCTAGGTTGGTTCCACAGTTTAGCTATTGTGAATTGTGTTGCTCTAAACACTGATGTGGCTGTGTCCCTGTAATATGCTGTTTTTAAGTCCTTTGGGACTTAAATAGATCCAAGAGAGGGTTAGCTGGGTCTTCATACTGCTTTCCATATTGGCTGCACCAATTTGCAGTTCCACCAGCAATGTATGAGTGTACGTTTTCCCCCACATCGTCACCAACATTTATTGTTGTTTTTATTCATTATAGCTGCCATTCTGACTAGAGTGAGATGAAATCTTAGTTTTGATTTGCATTTATCTAATTGCTAGCAATGATGAACATTTTTTTCATATATTTGTTGGTTGATTGTATGTCATCTTCTGAAAAGTGTTTGTTCAGGTCCTTGGCCCATTTATTGATTGGGTTATTTTTTTTTAATTTTTGGTGCTTAGCTTTTTGAGTTCTTTATATACCCTAGAGATTAGTGCTCTGTCTGATGTGTGAGGGGTAAAGATTTGCTCCCAAGATGTAGGCTCTCTATTCACCTCATATATTGTTTCCTTTTCTTTTTAGTTTGAGCCCATCCCATTTATTGATTCTTAATTTTATTTCTTACACCAAAGGAGTCTTATTAAGGAAGTTGGGGCGTAGGCCAACAGCATTCTAAATGGAGAAAAATTGAAGGCATTTCCTCTAAAAACTGGAACAAGACAGGAATGCCCTCTTTCACCGCTTCTATCTAACATAGTTCTTGAAACACTAGCTAGATCAATTAGACAGACAAAAGAAGTTAAAGGAATACACATAAGAAAAGAAGAACTCAAAATTGGCACTATCTGATGATGATGTGATTTTATACCTAGAAGACCCTAAAATTTCTACCATAAAAACTTCTAGAACTAGCAAATGAATTCAGCAAAGTAGCAGGATATAAAATCAACACCCATAAATCAAATGCATTTCTGAATATCAGGGACAAATCCTCAGAAAGGGAAATGAGGAAAACTACCCCATTTACAATAGCCTCAAAAAAAAACAACCCAAAAAACTTGGGAATCAACAAAAGAGGTGAAAGATCTATAAAATGAAAATTGTAGAACCCTAAAAAAAGAAATCAAAGAAGACCTTAGAAGATGGAAAGATCTACCTTGCTCTTGGATAGGCAGAATTAATATTATCAAAATGATCATACTACCAAAAGCACTATACAGATTTAATGCAATTCTGGTCAAAATACCAATGAAATTTCTCATAGAAATAGAAAAAGCAGTCATGAAATTCATCTGGAAAAATAAGAGACCCCAGAATAGCTAAAGCAATCCTTAGCAGGACAAGTGAAGCAGGGGCATCACTATACCAGACCTTAAACTATACTATAGAGCAATAGTAACAAAAACAGCATGGTATTGGTACCAAAACAGACTGGTAGACCAATGGAACAGAATAGAGGGCACAGAGACTAACCCACAAAATTACAATTGTCTTATATTAGACAAAGGTGCCAAAAACATTCATTGGAGAAAAGATAGCCTCTCCAACAAATGGTGCTGGGAAAACTTGAAATCCATATGCAACAAAATGAAATTAAACCCCTCTCACCATACACAAAATTTCTCATCATACACAAAACTCAACTCAAAATGGATCAAGGACCTAGGAATAAAACCAGAGACCCTGTGTCTAATAGGAGAAAAAATAGGCCATGATGCCCTCCATATTCTTAAAGATTGGCAGGAAATTTTAGCTGCAAGGAACAACACCCATCCCTCCACCTCAGTTTAAGTAGTGCTTCAGTTCAGAGGGGACTAAATAAACTTGGCTTCTGCACTGAATTCTACACATAATTTAATTCCAATTTTCAGCTCCTTTTCATTTACAGTTCCTAAGTGAAACAGAACAATTTGTCACTTTGCCTGTAGCAGAATGTTGCCTGTATATACAAGAAAACTCTAATCATTCTAGATTTATTTTCTTTCATATTTAACTTAGACCACTTGAATCCCCTTTTTAACCATGATCCTCATGGTTTTCTTCTACCATACAATCCACTCAACCAGTCTCTAAACCTAAATGCACCTTACCATTCACATGCTAATAGTGGTATCTTTTAGAAATTTGTCCTATTTTCTTGTCTCCCTGCCCACATTCATTTCACCCATGTTCCAACTCTTTACTACCTATGCTGATGATGCCAGCATTTCTATTGCCACATGTGCTTAAAGCTGTCATCTTACTATGCATCTTCTTCACAATGGAGGAGATACTTGCATCTCCATATTGTGTTCAAGCTTAACTCATTGTTTCCTGTCCCTAAATACTTTTTATAGCTCTCCTTACTCTGGTCATCATTTCCTTTAATCCAAAAGCCTTGAACATTTTCCTCTTCAACATCACTTCCACTTTCTATTACCATTATAGGTTGATTCTAGTTCTTCAATGTCTTTTTGTAATGTCCATTGCTCTTAGGCACTTAAGCATATTTATTTATTCCAATCCTTCCTCATGCTTTTTCCTAAGGGGATGCTATCCTAAGGGTGACATATAAATCTTCTCATGTTACTCTTCTTTCAAAAATAATTACAAGCTGGGTGGGTTGGTGCACACCTGTAATCTCAGCAGCTGGGGAGGCTGACGCAGGAGAATCACAAGTTCAAAGCCAGTCTCAGCAAAAGTGAGGGCACTAATCGACTCAGTGAGACCCTGTCTCTAAATAAAATACAAAATAGGGTTGGGGATGTGGCTCAATGACTGAGTGACCCTAAGTTCAATCCCTAGTACCCCTCAAAAAAAAAAACTTCCCACAAAAAAACAATTACAAACTCAGCACAGTGGTCCACACCTGTTATCCAGTTATTTAGGAGGCTGAGGCAAGGAATCACAAATTCAAAGCCAGCCTCAGCAATTTGAGTGAGGCCTTGAACAACTTAGCAATGACCCCATCTCAATTTAGAAATAAATAAATAAATAAATAAATAAATAAATAAATAAATAAATAAATAAATACATAAATAAAGGCTGGGAGTCAGTGGCTAAGTTCCCCTGGGTTCAATCCCTGGTACAAAAAACAAACAAAACAAAACAAAAACACCAAACAATAAATTCTCATCATTTCATGAACAAAACCCAAAGTCTTTATCATTTCTAACAAGAATCTAATTTTCTATATTCTATATAACTTTCCAGCTTTATCTGTATATATCTGATGTTCCAGGAACACCAAATTTATACATTTTTTTCTTCAAAATGTGATGACCTGGGACTCTGGAAGTTTGTTCAGGAAGATATCTTTATACTTTTATCTGGTAACCCCCAAAGTACTTTGGCATCGCAAAAAATATTTTTTGCAGGGAAGCTTATCTAATGCTGCATTATGAGTTATTTGCTCTCACAGAAACCTGGGAGAATGTTTACCAATCAAAACATCACATTCTAATCATATTGTTGGTTTATAGGCTTATTTGAAAGTGGGAATTTTGCCTCATTTTTAAAAAATTTCTCTAGTGCCAGTTTCTGTCACATTGTTGTAGACTGATATATATATTTTTTCAAATGAATTAGTGAATGGATCCTTGTCTCTCATACCCTACCTCTTTTCTACTTTAAAGAAAATCATTAGTAACATTTATAACACTTTTTTCTTTAGTTGTACTTTGTAAATTCTCCTTAAAATATTTTACGAGTATTTGATTCAGTATCTATTGCCTTGAGAGTTTTGCATAGTAAATAACTATGGACTCTCAGTAACATAAAACATGTATCTTGCTTAGTCACCTGGGCTGCTGTACTGATCTTGTCTGGGTTTCCGCACACGGCTGAGTGGTGGCTGGCTGTTGGCTAATGTAGGATGGTCTTAGATATTATTGTTGGGCTTTCTCAGCCTTGTTGAAAGAGTTTCTGGTTCTCCTGCCAGGATAACCTGGCAATGTTCTTTTAATGGAGTTTGTAGAGATATAAGAGGGCAAGCCCTAATATATAAATACATTCCAAGCCTCTGCTGATGACAGCTCTGCTGACATTGTATTGTCTAAAGCATGTCACATGAATGGATGTAGGGAAGTCAAATTATGCTCCCTTTCTTATCATTGAAAGAGAACTTCAAAATTACATGGCAAAGGGTATAGATTAAGGACAAATTTAAGAATTTAGACCCATATTAGAATCTATCGTGGGTTATTCAATCAGTTCACCAATAACTCTTTTTGGCACCTATAGTTCTACAAACCATTTTATTAAGATGGTACAGAAGTTATTAGAGAAAGATAGATGAATCATAATTTTCTTCTGAGAGTTTCCCATTCTATTTGGAATTTAATAGAGAAAAAAGTATACATGACCAAGAGTTAGATACATGAGATAAGAAATATTTTGTTAATGGAGAAAAGAAACATTGGCAGCATTGAAAATCCTTTTAAAAAGGTCTTTTGGTCTGGGCATGGTGGCATGAGTCTGTCATCCTGGCATCTGAGAAGGTTGGGGCAGGAGGATTGCACATTTGAGGCCAGCCTTAGCAACTTAGAGAGATCTTGCCTCAAAATAAAAAGATAAAAAGAACTGGAGTTGTAGCTCAGTGGTGAAGTGCCCCCTCAGATCAATCCCCAGTACCCCCACCTCTGAAAAAGGGAGGAGAATGGAGAACTAGATTTGGAAATACTGCTGAAATTTTAAGCAAAAATTAGGAAGAGATTTCATGCAGAACAATTTCCTTTTTTTATTGTATCATTAGTTTATCATATAAATTGCTTAGGTTTCTTTATCTGGAAATTTGCAGACATCATTCCTAAATTGGTCTCGAAATGGTGATTGGTGCATTACAAGTGAATAACAACAGTAAATAATTCATAATCAAATCTCCCTTGAAGACATAAGTAAACATATAAATAACTATAATAAATTAGAAAAGAACATGATGACTTTGATTTGATTGACAAAACTACCTGATGCTTTGTCTCCAGGGAGACATCATCAAGCAGGGTTCAGAGTCTCCACTGCAAATTAGAATTGCATGCACGACTCTTTTCTGAAGCTTAATTAACTTTGAAATTTAAAAGTGCTTTAGGGAACCAGGTTTGGGTTGATAACAAGGAGAGTTATTAGGTTAACCACAAAAAGCAATATTTTACAAACTGTGGGAAAAGACCAAAATAAACCAGAAAGAAACATGCTCTCAGGAAACAACTAATGTATAGAGGAAAAATGACAGAAATCTCAAATATTCTGTTATCCATTTATTTTTGCTTTTAATTTTTTTTTATTTTGTATTTAGCTTTCTTTAAGATTTTTGTACCCCTCAATTTTTTTTACTATATTTCTGAAGATGAAAATCTCAGTGTCTTGCTTGAACATACTTTTATAAGCATAGAGACATTTATTTCAGCCACCTAGAGATAAAGAAGAAATGAATTTTCATACAAAATATTTTTGCAATTTAAGAAACAAGACACCATGAGCCATTTAAAACCTAAAATTAAGCATTCTCCATTTCTCTTTCTGTTATTTAAAAATGAATCCTAAAGATTTCATTACTGCATCTCTAAATATGTTGCTGTTTATCTCCCAAAACCAAAACCTCATAAATCTCAGTACCATTATCACAATTAAAAATAATTTCCATTTTCCCTTCTGCCATCCTCATGACATTTTGTTCTCTATCAGGTCCCCTTCTTTCTTCTCTACTCCCCTAGGAAGTGAGCCATTTTATAACTGTTGTTGATATCACACAGAACTTAGTGTTTACCTGTTGTCTGTTCCCTTGGTACCTGAAGATGGTGCCAAAACTGCTACTTTAATTTATGACATATCACATTTATAAATAGTAACTTTTACTTATTTATTCAGAGAAGACAGTGAAGCAACAATGAAATTCATTTAATTTTTGGCAAGGATTTCTCCTGAGGGAGAGGTAATGGAGGAAGAATGTAAAAAGAAAAAAAATCTCCAAGGTCTGTTTCTTCTTCTTTTTTTAAAAAATATTTTATCTTTTAGTTGTAGGTGGACACAATATCTTTATTTTATTTTTATGTGGTGCTGAGGATCAAACCCAGTACCTCAGGCATGCTAGGTGATGCTCTACTTCTGAGCCACAACCCAAGCCCAGTTTTTAGAACTTGTTTACCAGATTACAATACACTTCCAATTACACGTTTAAGAATGCATCTCATTCCATGATTTGCTCTTCTCATTTCTTAATAGTGATCTGGAACATCACCTAGTGAGAGTATGAAATTCTGTGGATTCAGAGATGATGGAAAGACTTTGGTTAAAAGTCTGTAACCTCTGGGCTATGGCCATAGTTCTATCTCAGTTTAAACTTGATTTATGAGTTCCTTAGATTTTCTAGGTCTGTTTTATTCTTCTTTAAAAAAAAGATATAAAAATCACTATGCTATTGTTACATATGTTTATGAAAGGTAAATAAATGGACTAGATGATACATACGAAAATACACATTTTCTTTTTGATTTATTTTAACATGTTGCAGTGGAAGTTTGACACATTAACCATGAAGAGAGAACAATATAAAGAACTCCATGATCCCAAATATTAATGGAAATCAATTTATGACTAATCTGTGGGATCTATGTTTCTACCTAGTTCTTTTGCCACAATTATTTTTAAATATTATTATTTTACCTATAAATATGTTGGCACTTATCTTCAAAAACTAAGATGCCATAAGATAAGATACCATTGAAGAGCCATTATCACAGATAAAATTAACTAAAATGTAATGATTTAATGTCAAATGTAATTATTTGTTACATTACATAATCATTGACCAAATATAATGGTCAAATTCTTATTTTGGCTGATCAATTTTTGTTAACACAAGACACAGATAATTTCCATATGTTATGATTAGTCCACATTTTTTTGCAATTAAATAATTTTAAACATTAATTCACATCCCTTTTTGTCCCAATGCATTTTTCTTGTTGGAGAAACTGCCATTTTTCCTGTCACATTGCTTTTTCATGGTGTTAAAATGTTTTACTATCTTCTGTATTTCTTGTAAATTATAGCTATATCGAAAGCTTGAGTAAAATTTAAAATTTACATTTTTCATGTTTGCCAATTATATTCTTAATATTTTTTTAAACAACATTTTTTCTGCAGCTTTTTACTATAAATTCTATTAAGCCTTTTCAACGAGAACAAAACCCTATGATACTTTAAACAAGAAGAGACATCATAATTCTCTGTAACATACTTTCCCATGTGTTTAACTCATGACCAAGAAAACATTACCTGGTTACACCTGTTACCTGTCCTTTTACCGAATGGAAATAGAAGTGTTCAGAAGAATGATGGGTAACCATGTTGTTGTCCCTCTGTTCTTGTTCTTTATTTCTTTTCCATATAGATAAATCTTAGTTGTCTTGTATCATTTGACCCATTAATAAAATTGAATTACATGAAAGTAAATTATAAAGCATGATGATGAACAGAGTGAACCCACCACTCAATGTGACATGTAGAATATTATGAAATGGCCTTTGTGCTTCCAGTCTATCCTATCTGTAAGCACTACTCTCTTGCTATATAAAAACTAATTTTATTACATATTTAATATACCCAAATATTATTTTTTATCCCACGTTTTTGAGTTTTACTAATACAGTCCACTATGTAATAGTATCTGGAAATCAATATATTTGTTCAATTTTTTTCAAGTTTAATCCATGTGATTTATTTATTTATTTATTTTCCCTGCTGTGTCAAACTTTATATACCCATTTATTTTTCTATAATTGTATAATTGGGTATTTAGGTTGTTGTTCACAGTGTTTTACTATTGCATTCTGGCTCTGAATATTCTTTTTCTTTTTTGTGGTGCTCAGGAGTGAACTCAGGGCCTTGTACATGTAAGGCAAGCACTCTATCAATTGAGCTATATCCCTAGCCCCTGGCTCTGGACATTCTTTTACCTATTCCTTGGTAAACACATTCCAAAATGTCTCTAGGAGTTTTATTTTGGAGTAGAATTGTCTGTCCTATAGTGTGTACATGTTCAATTTTACAAAATAATACAAATTTATTTCCAAAGTATTTTACCAACTTACATTGTTATTAACACTTTTGACAATCTCTATTAATCAACATCTTTTATGTTTATAATTAATTTATGGCTTTTTATAAACTAATATAAAGAATATCTCTTTGTAGACGATATGTCACTGTTTAACAACAAAGCACTTTATTTTACACAAATTATTGCCTTACATAATTTCTTCTGATATTTCTGTTCATGTATTTTTTTTACCTTTGCTTTTCTTTAGCAAAGTCTGTTATGCGTTTTTTGTCAGTTACATGCATTACAATTATCTTAGCCCATTTGATGACAAATCTTTTAACTTTCTTAAGAATGGCCTTTGATTAACAGAAGTTTAAACTTCCAATGTAGTTGTATATAACAGTATTATCATCCTTCATAGTTAGAAATTTTTGAGTTTTCTTTTTTTTAATCCCTATTCTCAAGACAAAAGCTGTTTTCCCACTTCTTTGTCTAAATATTTAAAGGTTTTTAACAATTTTATTAAATATTTTAAAGTTCTGCTTTGAATGTTGAAATTCTTGTTCCACTTGATTTTTTTTTTGTAGGTAGTCTGAGATGAGGTTGAATCTTTCCCTCATTTGACATTTGAACAGCTAAGACTTTTAGGGAATAGTTTTTCATAATCACAAGTCATCTATTAAAATTCCATATATAAACACGAATATATTCCTAGTATGTTAGGTATATTTGTGTAAAACCTTAATTCGTGCTGAATTTTATTAAATATATATTTTTTGCATATAGTACTAGGAGATTTCATCGAACAATATGAAACAGTACTGCCTTGTGAGAAAAATCCCACCTGGTCATGGAGCATTTTTTAATAAATTTTATACAATGCTAAGTTTAATATTTTGTTTCAATTTTTACATTTATATTCATGAACAAAACTAGCTTTTTCTTTTATTATTCTATATTTGTTTAGGAACAAGAAATAACTTTTTAGAAGTTACCCATGAAAAATCTGCAGCAAATAAAATTTATAACATGAGAACTTTGAAAATATATTCTTAAAAATTAGATACAAGTAAATGCTATACTTCACCAGTAGATTTCAACTAGCAGCAAGTGATCAGATAAGAAAATGAAGCTAAGTGCCTAAAAAAAATGGAAAAGTAGAAATTATGCTGCTATTTTTAATTCTTTTTATCAAGTCAGCATTATCCTACACCAAAAACCAGGTAAGAACACAATACAAAAAGAAAAGAAAACTACAGACTAATATCCTTGATAAACACAGAGGCAAAAAAATCCTCAATTGAATATTAGCAATCTGAGTCCAATAGCATATTTTAAAAATATTTCATCATAATCAGATGAGATTGATCTAGGGATGCAAAGCTGGCACAACATATACACATGAAGAATCATTAAACAGCACATGGACAGAATGAAGAACAAAAACCATATGATCTTCTCAATAAATAGAAAAGGCATTTGATAAAATGTCCTTCATGATAAAAAACTTTCATGAAACTAGGTATGGAAAAAACATACCTCAACATAGTAAAGACCATATATAAGAAATCTACAGCTAACAACATATGGAATGGGGTAAAATGGGAAGCTTTTTCTCTAAAATCTGAAACAAAGCAAGGATGGCCCTTGTAGGACTTTTATTAAACATAGTACTAGAAGTTCTAGGCAAAGCAATCAGGCAAGAGAATGAAATAGAGGACAATCAAATTGGAAATGAGGAAGTCAAATTGCCACTGTTTACAAATGACATACATAATGGTATATTTTGAAAACTTCAATGACTCCACCAAAACAAACAAACTAAAAGCAACAACAACCTATGAGAAATAATAAACACAGTATAGTTGCAGGAGGCAAAACTGACTTACAAAAATCAGTACTGTTTTTATACATAATAATGAATTATCTTCAAAAGAAATCAAGAAAACAAATAAAAAAGAAAAATACCTAGGGAGCTCTACAATAATAACTATGAAGCATTAATTACAATAATTGAAGAATACACACAAAAAAATGGAAAGACATCCTATGTTAGTGAGTTGGAAAAAATCAATACTCTTAAGTTGGCCATACTGCTCAAAGTGTTCTACACATTTAATGACATTCTTATCAAAACATCAATGACAATCTTTACAGAATTAGGAAAAAAGTCTAAAATTTGGAACCACAAAACCCCCCAAATAGCCAAAACAAGCATGAACAAAAAGAACAAAGCGATAGGCATTCATTTACGTGACTCAAAGTATACTAAAAGACCATAGTAATGAAAACAGCATTGTATTGGAAGAAAAATAGACATGTAGCCTATTTAGTCAGCTTTTTGTTGCTGTGACCAAAATCCCTATAAGAATAACTTAGAAGAGGCAAAATTGATTTTGGGTCACAGTTTCAGGGTGTCAGTCATGATATGCTTGCTCCGTTCCTCTGATCATAAGTGAGGAAGACCATCATGGAGGAAAGGTGTGGTGAGGAAAGCTGTTCAGCTCATGGTAACTAGGAGACAGAAAGAGAGAGAGAAAGAGGGGGGGGGGAAGGGCCAGGGAGATTAATCCTTCCAAGGCAGGTGCCCAATGACTAACTTCCTATTTGGAGCAAGTTTCCCCAGTGGGATGTTCCTAGGCCCCACTCCCCAGGTCCCGTTTTCCAATAGTCTTCAGGTTAATCCATCTAATTCGTTAAACCACGGGTGAGGTCAGTGTCCTCAAGACTTAATCATTGCCTAAAAACTCCACCTATTAACCTACTGCACTGGGATGAAATTCTTAAAGTGTGAATATTAGGGGATGCATATCTATAGCCAACTGATTTTTGACAAAGGTGCTAAGAGCTTTTAATGAATAACTACTGGTCAAGTCAACAAATGTTGCTGGCAGATTGGATGTCCATGTAAAGAAGAATAAAACTAGACCCTTCTCTCTCACCAGTTACAGACTTTAACTTTTGGTGGACTGAAGACTTAAATGTAAAACCTGAAATTATGAAACTACTAGAAGAAAACTAGGATTCATGATTTTGGAATGAGCAAGGATTTGTTTTTGAACAATACTTCAAAAGCACAGGAAACAAAACCAAACATGAACAGATAGAATTATGTCAAACTAAAATGCTTGTACACAGCAAAAGAAGTCATCAACAGAGTAACAGACTTAAAGAATGGGAGATGATATTTGCAAATGATACATCTGTAAGAGGTTAAAAAAAAAGAAAACCCTATAGCAAACAATAGAAAACAAACCAAAAAGCCCTAATCTAAAAATGGGCAATAAACATTTTTCAAAAGAAGACATTCAAATAGCCAATAGGTTTATGAAAAAATTTACCATTACTAACCATTAGGGAAAGGCAAATAAAAGCTACAGTGAGGTATTTTCTCACTCCAGGATGAATGGCTCTTACCAAAAAGACAAAAAGACAAAATGGAAAGCAGTATGGAGATTCCTTGGAAAACTGGGAATGGAGATAGCTAGGTATCTCCTCCGTCTATCTCTCACCTCCATCTATCTCTCTCCTCCGTCTCATACCCCACTTGAATCAAATGTATGAAATATGATATGTCAAGGTCATTGTAATGTTTTGAGAAACCAATAAAAAAATAAAAATAAAGTTAAAAAAAACATTGAGATAATTTTTTAAAAATCACTTTAAAAAAACCCTAGCATACTACAGGGACACAGCCACATCAATGTTTAGAGCAGCACAATTCACAATAGCTAAACTGTGGAACCAACCTATATGCCCTTGAATAGATAAATCAGGATAAAAAAAATGTGGCCTATATACACAATGGAATATTACTCAGCAATAAAAGAGAATAAAATCATGGCATTTGCAGGCAAACAGATGGCGTTAGAGAAGATAATGCTAAGTGAAGTTAGACAATCCCAAAAAACAAATGCCAAATGTTTTCTCTGATATAAGGAGGCTGATTCATAGTGGGATAGAGGGGGAGCATGGGAGGATTAGACCGAACACTAGATAGGGCTGAGACGTGGGAGGGGAAAGGAGGGGGCAGAGGGCTAGCAAAGATGGTTGAATGTGATGGACATCATTAGCCAAAGTACATGTATGAATATACAAATTGGTGTGAACTTACTTGATATACAACCAGAGATATGAAAAATTGTGCTGTATATGTGTAATAAGAATTATAAACTTTCTGCTGTCATTTATTTTTAAAAAATCAATTAAAAAATTTAAAAAAGGAAAAAACAATCATGAAAAACTATAAACAACAACAACAACAAAAAACAACTACAAAACATTTTTTTCCTCTTTCTCTCTTCTCTAGTGATTCATGTTTAATAAGGTGTGAAATCCCACAAAGTTTAAAACAAACATGTCCTCCTGTAATATATGGGAATATGTATGTATGTACACATGTATATATTCACATGCAAAAATATACTTACAAAATATACATAACATATAAAATATACATATATAATTTTTAAAAAAGACAAATGATAACAAGTGGTGGTAAGGAATGGAGAAAGGGAGACCTTTATTCACTATTGGTGAAGGGGTACATTAGTACTGTCATTATGGAAAACATAATGACATAATAGGTGGCTATTCATCATAAAAGTAAAAGAAAGAACTACCATATGATCCAGCAATCCACTACCAAGAATTTATGGAAGGGAAATCAGTATGTCTCAAATTTATGGAAAGGAAATCAGTATGTCTCATTTCCACACATGTTTCCTGCAGTGCTATTCATAATAGCCAAGAAAGAAAACAACTTAAGTGTCTATCAACTAATGAATAGATAAAGAAAATATGGTGCACACATACAATATAATACTATTCAGCCTTATAAAGGAATAGAATGAAAGCTTATCATTTGTGACAACATGGATGAAAACAGAGACCATTATGTTAAATTGAATAAGCCAGACACAAAAAGACAAGTAATGCATGATCTCACTCATATCTGGAATTAAAAAATGAATCCTATAGAAGTTGAAAGTAGAATGGTGGTTATCAGAGCCTGTGGAGAGTAGAGGGAGAGGTTGATCAGTGAGTACTCAGTTATAGTTGGATTGCAATAAGAAGTTTTCAAATGCTATTGCTCAGTATGGTGAATATAGGTAATGATAATGTACTGTATATTTCAAAAGGTAAGAAAAAATTTGAGGAAATACATACTTTTATCCTGATTTAAACTTTACATAAGAAGTTTTGAAACATCATAATAGTACCAAAAATTTTGTACTATTTTTATGTTTTTATATATTAGTTAAAATAATTTAATTTATAAATTTAAAAAGCTAGATATTCTTTGCAATCATTAAACATATACTATCTAAAACATATATTGCAATTACTTCTTTTGGCAGGTTAAATCATTGATATATTTAATAATGTACCTATTTTAGTAATTTGTTATAAGAACTTTAAGACTATTCCTTTGATTAGGATTTCTTAGAAAAACTTGCCATACAAGATAAAGAGTACCTGAAACAAACTCTTCCAAATTATATTTAATTATAAGATCCCAATTAACAAGTTGCCTGAATGGCTATGGACAAGTGAATAGTCAGGTTGTTGCAATGCTTTACTTCTGATTGCCTATGAACTACTGAAAAGTAACTTTTGGGAAAAAAAGCCAGAAAGAAAAATTCTTGCAATTTTTGGAAAAATTAAGTAGATTAATATTCTCTGAATACATCATTTTAAATAGATTGCACAATTATGCAAAATGAATCAATATATTTACATTGTTTTATTCAAAGTTTATCATGTTCTATTATGAAACAATGAAATGCAATTAATAAATTGTCAGTTCCTTTTTCTTGTTTTATTTGAAAATGCTTTGGCATATTTTAGCATATCATTTTTAGAGTAGCAAATAACTCTAATGTATAACATTAATAAACGGTGATAGACTTTACTATAAATATTGCATCTGTTGCCAAGAAAAGTTACATACAAAAACAGAACATTGCAAACAGCAGTTCAGTAATTCTTTTGGTAGTAGACAAATAGGCCTTCTGCATCATTTTAAGTATCTTTGCACTACTTGACCCTCTGCACTTGGAGAATATTGTTTTTTATACATCAACAGTTTGCTGGGTTTAAAAGATTAACACCATATATGTGGTGTTGTGAGAGTGCAGAAAACCAAATTGAGCAGTTTTTACCCCCTTGTGTTTTATCTGAAGGAGAAGAGCTGAGGAGTGAAGAAAAGCTGTGACAAACTTTTCATGTGTGTAGTCATCACAGGGTATGTTGCAAAACACAAGTAAAAGAATCAAGGCAATAAAACAAAATATTGAGATGTAGCACAAGATGAATGTGTCAGTTTCCATGAAAGTAATAATAGTTTAATATTCTTATTCACAATCACCGTTATTTGAAAATAAACATTTAAGAAATGAAACATGTAGGGTTTCAAAATATATTGTATTGTGGTATTGCTTGCTATGCCAAAGTAGAAACTGAGAGTGTTTAACTGGGACTATTGCACAACTATGAGACTGTACCCTGAATTTTAGATGGTTTTAACTTCTTGCTTATATATTCTATGTTAATTCAAAGAAACCTCAAGCATTAGAAAGCACACAGTTCCACAAAATTGGAAAACTAGATCGACCACCACTCTTTTTCTTTTTCTGCTTTTTTTTTTTCATATTAAATCTTGTAAGAAATGTTGTAAAAGATTGGAATTGCTAATATCTAAAACAGGCACTTCTCTTGCTTAATTAAATTACTTGTCCCCCCCCCATATTTTACTTTCATTCTCTTTCTAACCCTATGTCATCCACATGTTTTATGTTTATTTATTTTTTCACATAGTCTTCCAAAACCTATATTTTTGTGTGTATGTGTTTAGTTTATATAAATGTGTTCATTTCTCATTGCTTCATACTTATTGTTACTAAATGCTCTATTTTTTAATGCTTTCTGTCACTTTGATTACACCATACCTGTTGCTTCCTACTGCCCATTAATACCATGTAGGAAATCAGTCACACTTTACCTGTCTATTTTCCCAGAGTTGGAAACCCATCTACATCCATTTCCCCAGCACAACAAATAAGCTGCAGAGAGCTTGCCTGGAGATCTCCCTCTGACTTGGTCTGAGAGTTCCTTGGATTATAAATCCAAGAATTGAGTTATTACCAGGTCCTAGAGTACATAGTATCACTTGTTATAGTCAGCATTTTCATTTTTACCAATCTATAAATATCAGGTGATACTTTATCATGTCTTAATTATTATTTGCCATTTCTCTGTAATGCCCTTGTTCATTTTCTTATATGCTTTGTATATTTCTGAGCTTTATTTTCTGAGAATTTTTTTTCATAACTTTTCCTCAATATTCTGTGGTAGTTTTTTTTTCTTTTTGTTGTTGTTGATTCACAGGGTCCCTTGACTGTTGTAATATTGATTGATTTCAATACATCATTTTTTCATTCATTTTATTATCAACATTATCAGATAACTCTTGTGCTCTGCTTCATGTCCTCTCAACTATTTTTATTGCAATTATTATTGACACACTCAGCTTTTGTATGTATAACATGACTTTGGTGTCTTAACTTCTAAAGATTCTATGTTGCATGGATTTCCTGATAAGCACTCACTTTTGTACAAACCCGAAAATGCACATGATTAAATATCCTTGTCCAATGGATAAAAGGAGGCTCTGGATCTTTTCTGTCCCCAATTGTACAATCCTGTGGCACATTCTGCATAGTTCCCCACAGGATCTTCAAAGGAATCAAGTGTAGTTGAACATAAAGTAGCAACTAGCTTGAAGACACACACTCAAATTGATTTTCCCTTTTTCCTCACTTCACTCTTTTCACTCTTCTCAGACACTTCACCTGTTTTGTGAGATTACTTTCCAAAGTAAAATAGTAAAATAACTACATTTAAGTTTTTTGTCTCTGACTCTGTTTTTTTTTTTTTTCTTTTAAGGAACTAAAACTAAGCCATATGATGCCAACCCTCAGGGTAGAATCCTAAAACTGTATCACTCACCAGTCAATAATAATGACCTAATTGCTAGTAGTAAGAATGCAGGTGATGATTGCTAGACAGAGTGGTATTGAAATTACTTACACTTTAAATGATGGCGGGTTTTGGTAAATTATACAGAGAATGCCAACTACTGGCTTATGCACTCTTGGCACTAGTAGGGAGAGGTGGCAGGAAATGATAGCTATAAAGATGGTGGAATTAGCTGATTTTTATTATTGGAGTTAGATAACTACAAAAATAAGACAAGAAGCTCATATTACCAAATAAGCAACTCAAAATATGAAATGAAAGAAGACATACATGGTGATGTTACAGAGATTCTTATTTCATGTGTCTACAAGTTGAACTTACTAAAACGAGGCGCAGGATCAAGTCATAATGGTAACAGAGCTGCTGTGCAGAGATTGACTGATCTCATGTGTTAAAGTTAGGATTCTAACAGGAACACACTGGGACTATGTAACCTGAAATAGGAACACTTAGGTGGATATGTCAGAAGATCCTAAACTATTGGATGCTTCTGAACCATCAAGGATGGCAAAAGCAGCGCCCTCATCTATAGGCACTTTAGAGGCCTCAGGTGGCAGGTTCCTTGCAAAATAATGTTCTTTTTTTTTTTAAAGATCACTTTCTATCTTCTTGCTTCTAGGCCAATAATAAAGACTGAAGTGCAAATTCAGTAGGAAAATATAGTACATCTTCCAGGAGGAAATAATATCCACTTGTAAGTAATAGCAAGACCAAACTAATATGTAATGTCAACAATCAGGGACAAAAGTAAGTAAAGTAAGAGTAAAACTTTGCTCTTTGGATAAGGGAAAGTGAAATATAAAGTTATATACAGGAGGGTCTGTGAATATGTGAGACAAAGAAAGCATCTACTGTAGAATAGTAGAATAATTTATGCTGATCACTACAAATAACTTGCAAAGGCAAGAAGTAGTACATGCGAAACCCAGAGGATTCAGAGTACATCATGGTTCTACCGCTCAGTGAGAGCTGTAAATGGGCAGTTGCAGCACCTTCCATCTAAACTTCATTCCAGTGAACTAACTCACTGTTTGAGAAATTTATCATGAGCAGTGGAGCAGGAAGATAACGATATTTATTATATTTATAAGCACCATTTGCCATAACAGATACTTCCTCGTATGACATTAAGTCTTTCACAGAGTCTTTGGCAGTACACTATGTAGAGAGTTCTGTGATGGATTGGACTTAATGGAGGGCATTGAGTCTATCTGAATGGAACTTGAAGGAGATAAAATAATAGTGGTTCTTTACCTTAAAGAGTGACCTAAAACCTAACTCCTAAAGGTTCTGGGTTATTAGTACTTCTGTCTGGATTGAGTTATTGACCTTAATCACAGAGCCATCCTAAGGCATCTCCTATATTCTGGACGTATTTGTTCTTGCCTTCATGAAAAGTAGCAGTCCAATGTCTTCTTGATAGTCAGGATCATTCAACCCACTCACCACAGTAATTCCCATGTTGCCTGTTGATTCTGAGACGAAGTGTCCAGGCAATAGTATTAATTTCAGTCCAATAGACCGATTGTTGTGTTTCCTATTAGAAGCATTTCTCCCTTTAGAACTAAGGCTTCTAGACCAGGAAAGCATGAGCTTGTGGGGATAGGAAGTGAAAATTTTACTAGTGGGTCAGTAGGGGTAGCAATGAATGATGGCAGTCCCATTTCTATCCCTTTATTCCTGGGTCTGTGTATGCCAGTTATGGAGAAAACATATGGATTCTGATTCTGAACAAAAAAGCCTCCTAAAGAAGCTTGTCCCAGCCTACAGTGCAATGCCTACAGTGCTATAAATAAATTCTACACTGTTCTATCAATTCAGCTGATTTAGGAAAATGGAGGAAAGACTAGGACATTCCATTATAATGGGATCATGGCCACACTTCATTTTCTGTGAAATGAATTTCTTGACCTGAAGCAATGCTGTGGTAGAGTAGTCAAGGCATTCTTGGTAGTTAGCTGAGTATTCTGGGGAATGACTTGATATTGGATTCAGTGTTTTCTCTGCTGTTAGCATATTAAGTACTTATCAGTAGCCACAGCCAATTAAACCTTGGTGAATGGAAGTCTATGTTGCTGAGCCCATTCATAGCCTATATTTCTTACACTATTACCACTTTGTTAATGAGCTCATTGGTGATGGCAGTGGTCACTGGGGAAGAGGCTGGCTGTTCTACAAATAATGTCTTATACTATTCACTTGATTATTAAAATCTTCCTCTACATAGTTCAACTTTTGGTAAGTATTCACAAAAGATTCACTTCACATTCTTTGCTAATTCAGATAGGTCTATCCATGAATCTCTGCCCCAAATTTCCTTGTATCCCATTTTCCAGTCATGTTCCTTTCAAGTTCCTGACCATACATCCAAACCATTGGAGGAAAAAAAAAAACAAAAACATAGATTTGTAAATAATCACATGTCTGGCCTTTTCTTTTAAGCAAAGTGAACAGTCACATCATTGCTGAGTATTTTACCAACTAGTAAGAATTTTCTTTGCCTTTGAGCTTCAGGCATGTGCAAGGAAGATGCTGTAGCTGTGCACTTTTAGGTGGGAACTTCATATTGTGCAGAGCCACCCATCAAAGGGCCTATAGCTTCTCTTACCAAATGATTGGAGGGAACTCCTGGAAAGCCATTGGTATAGATGAGAGAGAGTGACATAAAAGGAATAGGAACCATGGGCAATTGGTTCTTCATCTAACTTTCTTGTGCCTTTAGGATCTGATCATATCTGATCACTTACTGCTTCTATTTGGTTATGAAGTACTACAGGGAATGTTCAAATTTAAGATGAGGTGGGTTAGATAACACACATTTTATGATGGGCAGCTCAGATTATATGGTAACTTTGTGGCCCATAGTTAAGCATTCAATATCTACTAAAGCCCAATTGCAAGCCAAGAGCTGTTTTACAAAACAAAATAAAGAAAGAAAGAAAGAAAAAGAAAAAAATCATTCTTAGCAGTCCACAAAGAATGATAGGGCTATACTCTAAAATTCTATGGACCTCAGCTGCAACTCACCTATAGAAGCCTGCCAAAGTCTCCAAAGAGCTTTCCTATCTGCAACTGACACTTCAAACATCATTGGATCCATATGGCAGAAATTTGCATAGCAACCTGGTCTTGAGGAGGAAGCTTTGTTTGTTTTGGGCACCACTCAACACTAGCAGCTCTTGAGTCACTCAGGACACAAAAAAGTCTGAAGCAACACACTCAATGAAGAATATCTTGTCTTCAGAATCTAGAGAGGCCCACTAAGTGTTGTGCCTCTTTCTTGTTTGTAGGAAGGGCCATATATGTAACAATTAATCCTTCACTTAAAAGGAATTTTTCAAATGCCTTGTTTTACAAGACATCTAGAAATTTCACTGCGACCTAAGGTCACTGAATTTTCATCAGATTTATTCTTCACTCTCATATACACAAAATTTTTTTGCCAGTGAGTCTAGAGTAGCAGTTACTACTTCTTACTAGGACCAATGAACATAAATTGATCAATATGATTGACAGTAAAATATGTTTTGGAAGGGAGAGGTGATCAAAGCCTGTGAGAATTAAATTGTGACATCAGGCTGGAGAGTTGATCTATCACTGAGGGAGGATAGTTAATATATATTTGTGGCCTTGGTAGCTAAAAGCAAACTTCTTTTGGTCTTTCCTAACAGATATGGAGAAAATAAATAGCTGTATACCAGTTTTCAGGTAATGTGCTTATTTGTTCAAGCAATGAAACTACATCTGGCACAGCATCTGTAATTACAGCTACTACACAATTAAACTTATAATAATCTACTGTCATTCTCCAAGATTCGTCTGCCTTCATCCAGGCCAAATAGATGAATTAAATAGAGTAGGTTGAGACTCAACACATTGGCACCTTTCAAATTCATGATCATGTCACTGATCACTGCAGTTCCTCAAGGAATGTAGCAGAGCTTTAGGTTACTATTTTCTCAGGTGGAAGCAGTTACAGTGGTTTACACTTTTTTTTTTTTTTTCTACCACATTGCAGGTGGTAGAGGACCAATAGGGAAGTCTTCTAGCTGCTGAGTAAATATATTCCAATTATGCATTTCAGAACTGGATAACAAAATACAGGGTAGGTTTGGAAAACTACTGGGCCCAGTGTGAGCTTAAATTCCATTGCTCCTGTCTTCCACAGCCCCTTCCTCTGAGTGGTGGACTGCAGTGATGTTTTGTTTCTTGTCGAAGTGTTAGTTCAGAGATAGTGTAGTGGTCTCTGAAATGACCAGTTATTTTTTCCCCCTAATGCATATTGAATCTAGGAGAAGGCCATGGATATCTCTGCGATATCCATGGGATGACTGGGAGAAATGATAATGGTGTAAATTTTTGGCAGCAAACATGGCTTCTTCCTCAAGAGCACCTTGAGCACCCATGACTCTATGCTTATGATTCATGCTTCACTTTGGTTAATTGACCTAGAACTTTCCTCCTTATACAGATCAGAAAGTTAATGGGATTCTTACCTATTTCACTTTTAAGAATACTATGATTAACTAGATAACAGGATAGGTCTGCATGAGTCTTGGTAGCTGGAAGCAAACTGCTTCTAGCAGTCTTTCATGACAGATATGGAGAAGAATGCATTTGGCAGATCAATAGCTGCATATCAGTAAGCAGGGTACATGTTTATTTGCTCAAGAATTTCTGACTTGTTTGGGACTCTCGTAGATTAGATAGCTTACATAACACAGCCATACTACCCTGAATGTGCCTGATCTCTGAAGCTAAGCAGGGTCAGGCCTGATTAGTAATTAGGTGAAAAAAACATCCTTACTTTCATATGGTCAGCTTCTCACTGTGTGCTCACATGGCCTTTCCTGTATTTACATGCCTGGAGAAAGAGAGAGTTCTTGTGCCTCTTTCTTTTCTTGTAAGTACCTTCATGTTATCATGGTAGTTCTACTCTCACAACCTCATCTAAAGCTGATTATTTTTAATGGTTCAACTCCAAATGCTTCAGGGCATAGAGCTTCAACATATGAATTTGAAAGGGTTACAGAAATTCAATCCATATGGCCATTTATGATTGAGTGACACCGCTTATTATCAGATTCAAGTAATTCCCATTGATCCATCCCAGGATGCAGTTACTGTCATTGCAGTTAGGTTTCCTAATTCACTGGCCAGTTTCCTTTGTAAGGCTAGTCTACAGACAAGTGTGACCACAGAACTTTTCAAAGGTGCTATGGATCTCCTCACAACTTTATTTCTCATAGGTGGAGAGAAAGATGTCTCTTCTGGACCCTTCTAGGCTGGATGAGTCGGACTTAAATGACAGAACAACTCAGTTTCCCTGAGACTTTACATCCCTTCCTCTGTTTCAAATCAAGCCTGGTCTGGCATTTCTAATTTTCACACTGCAGGCTACCTTTTGGTTCATGTTTGCATCAATAAACCAAGCAAATGGTTGGAATCCTTTCTAAAACCTTGAGCTATAACATTTAATGTGAAATCTCTGCTTGATAAACCTATAAAAATTCATCTCGATCCAAATTCATGTCTCTGCCATCATTAACCCATGCCCTTAGTACTTATTCCCATACAAGTTTATCTTATTTCTGTCTATAAATTAGAAAATGCAAGTCATGTTTTCAGAATACCATATACCTCCTCATGGATAATAATACTTTGAAGCTTACTTTAAAGGAATTTGAGTCTTGTTATAGATCTAGATGCAAAGAAGGATGGTGGAGGTGTGTTCTGAGGAGATTCAGCACTGTATTTCATGACAACTGCATAAGGGGAGGTTATTACTGTTTTCTTTGAGCAATGCATGGCTAACTTCCTCAGAGTGGGCTTAGCCACTCTGCTTCTGCTAGGGGTAGAGAGGCCTTTTCAATATGAAGTGAACAGACTATTTCCATAATGAAGAAAATCCGTCAGAATCTAGAGACATGGTGTCTTTAGTCATCCAGATCGCTCTATGTATCTCCATTCCAATTTTCAAGATTCCATTCTTTGTCATTCCATACCCTCACTTTTAACTATAGACAATTTGAGAGGCTGGAAGTTAGCTTACACTGTAATTCAGCTAGTTGCAAGATGAGATTCTAGGTTTGTTTTTTTCAGCAATCAATAGGAAATAAGGGGTTCCTTCAGATAACACACATAAACTTTCTTATAATTTATGCTGTGTTTGATCTTGGAATTTGAATCTTTGAGCTCATCCTTTTCCCATTTTGTCCAGTGGCATTAAGAGCAAACAGCTTATCTCATTTTTCTCGTTAATATAACAAAAATGTTCAAAAGTATCATATACTCAGTCGCTCTACGATTCTTGCTTTTTAGAGTTTTCATGACAAGTATTTAAAAGTGATATCACCAGAAAATACCAGGGAGTGTCAATACTCTCTTTGCTCAAGGAAATAGAGTTATTCACATCTGTAGATTTAATCAAATTAGAAAGTCAATTCCAAAAACCTCAGAACCAATTTACATGACTCATCCTTAAAAAAGAATCTATAGATAACAACAATGTACTGTGCATTTCAAAAAACTAGAAGAAAAGTTTTTAGAAGTTTTTACTTTGAGTAAATATCTTTAACCTGATAAGTATTACATGATATATGCATGTATCAAAATATCATGTTATCTCACTAACATAATTTTTATGTTACATAATTTTATGTTACATAAAAATTATGTAAGATAATTTTTAAAAATTAACTTTTAAAAACTTATTTTCCTAAAATCTACTTTTGGTATCAAAATTTATACTAGTCAGGATTTTTCAAGAAAAAGCAAACCGATAGATTTCAGATTCATTTATACACACACACACACACACACACACACACACGTACCCCTAGCACACCCACAAATTTATTACAATTATTTGCTCATGCAATCCTTATAATAAATTATAAGGATTTTAACCATCAAGTCCTAAGATCTTCAGAGTGAGTTGGAAAATTGGATATACAAGGCCAATAGCATAGTTTCAGTCCAGTCCAAGTCCAAAGACCTGTGAATTAGGAGAGTCAATAGTGCAGTTCTAGCCTGAAGGTCTTCAGGCTAGAGATCCAGGAATATCCAACATTTCTGTTCCAGTCTAAAGAAGGAAAAAACAATGCCTCATTTCAAAGGCTGTCGGGCAGGAAGAATCCTCTCTTATTCAACAGAGGGTCAGCCTTTTTGCTCTATTCAGGCCTTCAAGGGATTGGGTGAGAACCACCCACATTATGGAAGGCAATCTGCTCTACTTAGTTTATCCATTTATGTGTTAATCTCATCCAAAAACATCCTTCCAGAAAGACTCTGAAGAATATTGGACCAAATATCAGGGTACCCTGTGACCTTTTCAAATTGATACATAAAATTAACCATTATAGCTGCCTGGGTGGGACAATTTGGGGTGCCTTCTGGATAGGTTTTCAAATAGTCTCAAAGGGTGATTTAATTGTTGTAGGGGGCTGAGGATCATTGGTAAAGCAACTGACTACCATAAGAGAGACTCTGTGTTCAATCCCCCAGCACTGAAGGGAAGTAGGAGGAACAAGATAATACACTCTAACCATTTATATCCCTGAACAGGTTATTCCTCCTATTCTATCTTTCCAGTAATACTTTCCTTTTCAATACATCACATCACAGAATAATCTACAGGCACACCAGCTCTTACACCAGGCTCTCTTTTGTGGTAAAAACCTACATAAAGACATTTGGAAACCTGTAAGACACTGGAAAACTTTTTTTCATGTTATAATTATCCTGACTTCTCTTCCTATGTCTGCTCCATCTGGTCAGGTTGTTACCTGCTGCCTCACAGTTGCATTATGGCTGCCACTTAGAACAAGTATGCTCAGCTTACCTGAAGCATCTCCCTCTGTTTCACTACATAAGTAAATACTACCATCTTTCAATGTCTCAAATTATTCTCAATATTTTCATAAAGCCTTTGCTGACTCCTTTAGCCTTCAATAGTCTCTAAAATTTTATAACATGAAATTCCTACCACACGATTGAATACACGATTGTGTATTCAACTGTATTCTGTCCTAAATAGTTTATTATTGTTCCATAACGTTGTAATGTGAATTCACTATACCTATGAATTCTAATAGTCAATCAATGTAGCCTCACATATATTTCAGGATTTCAGCACCAACTCCCTAGATCTATGGTATTTCCAGGACTCCAAAGTATGTTGCAATGTATTAAGGGCCAACAGTGCTTATATTCTGCACTAGCCACCTGTGAGCTGTGCTTCAACACTGCTACTACTGCCATGAGAATATCAGTGGAGGTACTTTTCCCCTGCTATTTTTTCAAGGACAGAATTTGTGTTGGATTCTTTGAGCTCTAGGTCAAAACTGCAGGAATAGGTAGGAAAGAATAGGAAGGTAAAAATCTTTCTTCAATTCTATGTCAATTTTTATTATTTGTCCCCCCCCACTCCATGCCATTACTTTATGCCTCTTAGATTTTTGTTTGGAAATTTATCTTGGGTTTCTATCTCTGATGTCACTTACTATAAGAACTCACAAATGGTTCCTTCCAGAGGCTGTATGTGCCTCTTCTCTCTGGTCTCTTCATTATACATTTGGACACAAACAATACTCTCTAAGAACTTTCTTAGACAAAACTACTGAAAACTTTTATGTAAATTAACCAATAAAAATAAAGTTAGGGTATGTTGAGAGAAGGAAAGATTAGAAAGTCATTCACAAAATTATCACTTGGTGCTTATCTTGGAAACCTTACTACAAGCTTCTACCCTTCCTTTCATTATGGATGACTATCTACTCAGACGCATGATCTTTGTTTTCCCCTTTCATCAAAATTAGAATACACTACTCTATAAATAGTAGTGCAAAATAAACACTGGTTGAAATGATTAGAAAAGAAAAAAAGGGACATTTTCAAACATTAAATGGAAAATTTTATACAGAAGGTAAAACCCATCCAGTCCAGAGACTTTATTAATCTATGAAATTGCTCTTATAATTTTTAAAAATATTTTTTTAGCTATAGATAGACTCAATACCTTTATTTAATTTATTTTTTTTATGTGGTGCTGAGGATCAAACCCAGTGCCTCACACATGCTAGGCGAGTGCTCTACCACTGAACCACAACCCCAGCCTCTTTCTCATAATTTTTAAAAAAATAATGTTACAGTTATTATTGTCAGAGATTGCATTAATAAAAATCTCGCACCTTGAGATTCCTTAAACTAAGGAGCCTTGTCTTGCTTTAGCAGCCCCTTAAAGGGAAAGGTCATTTTCCTCTGCTTTAGTATTAATAATCTAATTATTTGTGTATTATCACAAAAAAGGATAAGTAGAAAGGAGACTGGAGAGTAGAGGAATGAGGTGAGGGGAAGGAAGGAGAGGAAGGAAAAAGGAAGTACTGGGGAATTTAATTGAGCAAATTATGTTATTTTCAAATACAGATATGTCACAACTAGTCCTACTGTTGTGTATAATTATAATGTTTCAATATAAACATTAAAAAGGAAAAAAAATTCCAAAAATACAAAGAAGTCCAATTCTTAGAATATCCTCCCTTCTATTTAGTTTTTAGTTGCTCATCTTGATCTTCTTTCTCTTTTTTATCACTATTTTAAATTTGTTTGTTTAGATATACTTGACAGTAGAGTGTATTTTGACTTGTTCTATATACATGAAGTATAACTTATTCTAATTAGGATATCATTCTTGTGGTTGTGATATTCTTTCTCTTTATTTATTAAATTACTATGAGGGAAGGAACACACATCTCATAATATTTTGGAGATACAAAAATATGGGATCCTTGAAGATTAATACCAAATGAGTATGAACTGATTTAAAAAAAAACAGGAAACAAGTTAATTAAAGGTCATAAAGATGGTAGATGAATTGGAATGACATTTGGATGTTCCAAAGAGTGAGTGGGATCTTAGTAGGCTGAGCCACTAGGAATAGAACAGCAATGACATTGAGGAATTGAAAGGCTAAATTTTTGGAATGAATGAAGATTTTTGAGGATGATATCCTACGTCATATGCATAGACTCCATTATGTGTGACATGGATACACTTTCCTCACCATATTATGCAAAGTATTTTATGTTTATTCTAGAGCCCTTTGATTGTAGACTGTATGAAGGGGTTGGGATTATACAATATATTCTACAAGATATAGTATTTTCTTTAAGTTATGTAATTATTTTTTATACAAAAGAAGGAAACTATCATGATCAGTTTTTCAAATGACACTAGTAGGTAAGTAAAGAAGCATATAAACTAATCTGAAATCTTTTGAAGAATGGACAGGTATTCAAAGAAAATTTTAAGATGCCCAATTTCTTCTTCTTTAATGAAGAACAATCACCACTCAGTGTAAGATTTGACCTATTATTCATTGTCATTCCAGGCCATAAAAAACAGATTTTAAAGCTTGACTGCCCATCTGTTTTAGTTAGCATAATTAATAAATATCTGCCAGATGCTGTACTAAATCCATGTTTTTAGCTTTTTATGACAGGTGAGTCTTTATTTATTTATTTTTTTGAAGCAAATATACTGCATACTCAGTTCGCCCATCACTCAATGGAGAAGGGTCAGAGGGGAGATAATGATTATCATAATAATCCCAAACATTATAATAACTACTTCTGAATTAGATTTGCTTACATTTAATAAGTATATGCATTTTATCTAGGTCCTTGATGTATCATTTTGTTGAAATTAATACTTGTATTATTTTCTAATATATTTATGGAGGTATAGGAATGTGAGACTAATAGGTAAGGAATTGCCCATTTGATATAATAAACTCAGAATACTTCCTTCATTCTCATTTAGTTTACTTTTATTTCAACTAAGTAGTCACACCCTAGGAGTCCTTAAATGTTGGAGTTCCTGTACTTTGTGCTCTGTGTGTGTGTATGAAGATGAAGGAAGGCAAATAAAGAACATGACGTGGGTACACTTTTTGGTATGCCAGAGAGGAATGTTCAGTGGATTATTAAAGAAAGGTTCAATTATCTGCCCTAGAATATATAACTAAGCAAGAAGAAAACCTGGGAAGATGAGAACAAGGAGCAGCTGTTCAAGAGAAAGTATTTTCTGAGAATAGATATTTACTTGTTATTAGAGAGAAGTACTTCTGTCTAGCTCACCTTCTCCAGAGTACTGGACAGCACTTGATATGCCGCAGACATCAGTTGTTTTAAGTGAAAGCTTATATCATACAAAGACATGTTTTTACCACCTGCTAATTGTTTCCACAAGTAGCAAAGTTACTTTTAATATAGAACTGTATTTTTAATTAAAAAAATCTAAGCACTAAATCTCAATTTTATAGAGAAAAATTGAAATTGCTGAGTAATGATATTTTGGGTAGGGAACCATTCTGGTCTTTTTGTAGAGCTTTCTGAAAGGTCATTTTTACCTGTTTTATTTTACATAATTTATTTAGTATAAGCAATTTAATTATTTTCATACTATCACAAAGCTGGAAAATTATTAGAAAACCCTTCATTCTATTCAGTTTCCAGTTGCTTATCTTAATCCTCCTCCTCCTCCTCCTCCTCCTCCTCCTCCTCCTCCTCCTCCTCCTCCTCCTCCTCCTCCTCCTCCTCCTCCTCCTCCTCCTCCTCCTCCTCCTCCTCCTCCTCTTCTTCTTCTTCTTCTTCTTCTTCTTCTTCTTCTTCTTCTTCTTCTTCTTCTTCTTGCTCTTAGTTTCTTTAAGTGATTCATGATTTTATACTTTCAGCCTCATAGTGTTTTGGGTACAAGGGCACACTAGCAGATGCTGGTAGATGTGGTAACTTCATTTCTTTGAGACCATGTTCCAAGAATCTAGCAAGCTCTTACTCTTTGCTATGACCCTGATAAGAATATCCTTTGCTCCAAAATGTGCAAGTAACAATTCTCACTTTTTCTATGTAGTTTTAATAATTATTATTAAATATAAGATTCTTTGTTTTCCTGACTTAGCATACAATGTGATGGCAAAAATATATGGCAAATTAGATATAGCATATATGCAACAACCTATTCAAAATTTCCTGAAAATCCTGTTGAATAGAAAGGTAATTCATGATACCTATGGGATTTTGAATGTTCTAGTAGCCACAGTATAGAAAGAAAGAAGTGAAATTACTTAAATAACATACATTTTCAGACATGGATCCACATATTAGCATTTTAACATATAATTCATATTAAAAATCATTAAGGAGATGGTATGCTTTTTATATGAAGCTTTCACAATCCAGTATATATTTTCTCTTTGCAGTACCTTTCAATTAGGATATACTTGATCTGTATTTATATTTCATAAAATGTACAGTTGATAATGATGATTTATGAGTACATTGTCTAAAATATACTGAAAATTTTTACAATAACTGAATAGAATATCCATTTTCAGACTTAACATTAAAATGAATTGAATGAAATAAAATAAGAACTTGAGTCTCAGTTGCATGATCCATATTTCAAGCACAGTAGCCACATATGGTTTGTGGCTGTTGGATAGTGCTGAACTTGGGGCCAGGTGACTGTTTAACGGATAGTGCAGGTCTTCACATTTGTAAATGAGATCTTCCAAGTTTCTATCACTCTTCAGAAACTAGACCACTCACAGAATGATTTGCTCAGGTCTCTGGCTGTCCCATTAGAATCTGTGAACACCTTGGAATAATGATGTAACTGACTGAGCTTCCCCATGGATGAATTGTTTTCAGTTTATCTCTGGGTAGGGTTTTATTCTTTGCTGTCATGTTTCAGTTACTTCTTTTTCTCATATTTATTTTCTTTTTTATTATTAGTTGTTCAAAACATTACAAAGCTCTTGACATATCATATTTCATACATTTGATTCAAGTAGATTATCAACTCCCATTTTTCCCCGTATACAGATTGCAGAATCACATCAGTTACACATCCACATTTTTACATACTGCCATACTAGTGTCTGTTGTATTCTGTTGCCCTTCCTATCCTCTACTATCCCCCCTCCCCTTCCCTCCCCTCCCATCTTCTCTCTCTACCCCATCTACTGTAATTCATTTCTCTCTCTTGTTTTTTTTCCTTTCCCCTCACTTCCTCTTATATGTAATTTTGTATAACAATGAGGGTCTCCTTCCATTTCCATGCAATTTCCCTTCTCTCTCCCTTTCCCTCCCACCTCTCATCCCTGTTTAATGTTAATCTTCTTCTCATGCTCTTCCTCCCTGCTCTGTTCTTAGTTGCCCTCCTTATATCAAAGAAGACATTTGGCATTTGTTTTTTGGGGATTGGCTAGCTTCATTTAGCATAATCTGCTCTAATGCCATCCATTTCCCTGAAAATGCCATGATTTTGTCATTTTTTAGTGCTGAGTAATAATCCATTGTGTATAAATGCCACATTTTTTTTATCCATTCATCTATTGAAGGGCATCTAGGTTGGTTCCACAGTCTAGCTATTGTGAATTGTGCTGCTATGAACATCGATGTAGCTGTATCCCTATAGTACGATCTTTTAAGGTCTTTGGGGAATAGTCTGAGAAGGGGAATAGCTGGGTCAAATGGTGGTTCCATTCCCAGCTTTCCAAAGAATCTCCATACTGCTTTCCAAATTGGCCGCACCAATTTGTATTCCCACCAGCAATGTACAGGTGTACCCTTTTTCTCACATCCTCGCCAGCACTTGTTGTTGTTTGACTTCATAATGGCTGCCATTCTTACTGGAGTGAGATGGTATCTTAGGGTGGTTTTAATTTGCATTTCTCTGACTGCTAGAGATGGTGAGCATTTTTTCATGTACTTGTTGATTGATTGTATGTCCTCCTCTGAGAAGTGTCTGTTCAGGTCCTTGGCCCATTTGTTGATTGGGTTATTTGTTTTCTTATTGTTTAATTTTTTGAGTTCTTTGTATACTCTGGATATTAGGGCTCTATCTGAAGTGTGAGGAGTAAAAATTTGTTCCCAGGAGGTAGGCTCCCTATTTACCTCTCTTATTGTTTCTCTTGCTGAGAAAAAACTTTTTAGTTTGAGTAAGTCCCATTTGTTGATTCTTATTTTTAACTCTTGTACTATGGGTGTCCTATTAAGGAATTTGGAGCCCGACCCCACAATATGTAGATTAGAACCAACTTTTTCTTCTATCAGATGCAGAGTCTCTGTTTTGATATCAAGCTCCTTGATCCATTTTGAATTAACTTTTGTGCATGGTGAGAGAAAGGGATTCAGTTTCATTTTGTTGCATATGGATTTCCAGTTTTCCCAGCACCATTTGTTGAAGATGCTATCCTTCCTCCATTGCATGCTTTTAGCCCCTTTATCAAATATAAGTTGTAATTTTGTGGATTGGTCTCTGTGTCCTCTATTCTGTACCATTGGTCCACCCGCCTGTTTTGGTACCAGTACCATGCTGTTTTTGTTACTATTGCTCTGTAGTATAGTTTGAAATCCGGTATCGCTATACTGCCTGCTTCACTCTTCCTGCTTAGAATGGCTTTTGTTATTCTGGGTCTTTTATTTTTCCAGATGAATTTCATGATTGCTTTATCTATTTCTACAAGGAATGCCTTTGGGATTTTGATTGGCATCGAATTAAACCTATAGAGAACTTTTGTTAATATTGACATTGTTTCAGTTACTTCTGGTATGACCTTAAGAGTTCTGGTGATTTCTTTCTTATTATGTCTTCAATAGACTATTTATGAAAACGATCACATGAGTGTTACTACACAACCTCTATTAAAACCATTCTCAATCTGATTTGTTACTCATAGGGGTGCCACAAGAATCCATTTCTGTCTGGTTCTTCACAGTTCCAGGTATTAAACATCTATGTAATGAGTGAAAGGCACCTCCTTATTTACCACAACATAAATTATAAAGACACTCTGGAACCAGTGGTAGATATTTATATATGGAGATTTATGGTTGAGATCTTTGTTTCTATGACATTTATATGATTTTACAACACATTGACAATACCAAACTTTTATTGGTTTTAATGACCATTGTTACCATGAATCCAAAGTTTTGATCGATTAGCAAAAATTTTATTTTGAAAATTTTCCCTTACACTCATCGGTTTGAAAAATAATTTGCAAATTAGATGTTAATATTTTTTTTCAACATATGATCGTAAGTCACTTACTTCCAAACAATCTCAGGTAGTTTTTTTTTTTTTTTTTTTTTTAAAGACTGATTCCTGGGTGTCTTTAGAGGTTCTGATACCATAGTTATTGAATAGAGCCAGGGGGTTCATCTTTTCAATAAATATCCATGTAATTCTGGTATATATGGAAGCTTGAAGAAATTAACTTATTGTGTCCCATCTCAATATATGAAAACTGCTAATGTGAAGGTTATTCAAAACCCTACAGGATTTTAGATTTTTTTAAAAAACACTGGCTTTAATTTGTTTGGTTTAAGTATTGTGTTTGTTTTCCATCTCACATTTTCCCTTTATTTTATGATCAAGTGGCCTCTTCTTGAGGCTCCATTCATACCTGTGTGTAGAAACAGATATTAAAGGGATATAAAAACCTTGTTAATTGGAATTTTAATTAGTTACATTATGTGATTTTTTAGAAATAGAACACTTAAAAAGGTAAATACTGGACCAGTTACAAGTTTTACATAGAGAGCAATTTCAACTAAAGTCTGACATACTACTATGTCTATATTTGGACTGTAGAAAGACTTGTGGTTTTTTTTTTAGTTAAAATTTCCTACCTGCCCATATGTATTTTTTTTAACCAAGACAGTTTAAAATGTAACATTTTTTTCAAAAGTTATTTTAAGAAGACCTTCATTTTAGTTTATTTCATTTTTAAAATAATGTTTAAATGAGTCATATTCCATTTATGACTTTATTTTCATAACTTTAGTGTGATTCAATTTAGCACTATCTTTGTGGTTGCTCATAATTTATATAGCCTGTTTTAATCTCATTATAATTTAATTGTTTTGCTTTTGTCATTTCCACAGGATTTTTTTTTTTTTGCATGTGTTCTATCTGGAGGTTTTGCCAAGTGGAAAGTCAAACAAAGAGAAATGTATTAATTACAGAAAATAAATAATATGCTTATCTTCATTGTTTATGGTTATCTGTGGACTTTCAACACTGCCTTAAAAATTCTGCTATATATTTTCTAATAGATTCCCTTTCCTTCTTTCTGAAAAAATTATTTATACCTTATTTTTCTTCATGTGCCACACCTCAGTTACACCCACACCCAGCATACCCTCCAATCACATATAACTCATCGAGGACAATATAGGATGGTAGATTGGGACTAATTCCCTTGTGCTCTTCACAAGCAAATAGTTCTATATCTACCTTCACTGTCACCTTTTCCTTATCATTAAGATGCAAGTAGTATCTCTTATGTCAAATGACCATCTCTCTTCTTGTGAGTTGGAGACTTTTGTCTCTCATCTCCTGGGCTATTTGACCCTCAGGGCTAGCTTCTGCTCATATCCTGTCCCTTGTTATAAACTTATAATTTTCCCTGCCTGGAACATTGTTGTTATGTGTGTCCTACATTATTAGTTTTCACTTTAAATATCACATCAAAGAGATCTTTTCTCACCACACTTTTTAATTAAAGTCTCCCTCGTTCTTCCTTCCAATCCCAATTAGTTCTCCATCACAACATCCTGTTTTCCTCTTTTTCTTTATGCATTGTAGTGTATGTGTTAATTTTCTGTCTTATTTTCCAGTCTACAACCTGGATGAGGGCAAGGACCATGTAGATCTTCCATGTTCCTAGTTCCTGGCATGATGTACAATGCCTGGCCCATGGTAAATTTCTCAGTGAACACTTATTGGACACATAAATAATGTCTCTCAGATTGGTATTTTGATATTCCATAGCAGAATAATTCTCCCATGTAAGTTAGTTTCAGTTTTTTCAAGGGCAAACAATACTTCATAGCATATTTTATACGTCCATATCGAGGTATTCATGCCATAGTTTCTGTAAGAATGATTGGTTGATGTGACATTGCTGTGAATAATCCCTGGAACAGGGTAGTAGCTCAATTGCTAAAGGTTTCACCAGTGGTCAAAGACAGAGTTAGTTGCACTATATAATGAGGTCTAGCCACTTAAATTTCTGGTACCTGGGAATCAGAATGTCAACACTTATTAGATTGATTCTAAACACAAAGAGAAAAAAAATATCTTCTGTTCACACATCTTTCTCTTAGGGCAACTTGTTCCTTGCCCATTCAATGAGGTGTTTATTTTCAGCACCAGCATATAGATTCCAAATACTAGGAAGTTTTTTTTTGTTTTGTCTTGATTGCTTCACAGTCTTTTAGAACCAACTGTAGTCCAACTAATTCTCCAGAAGATTCTACCTCCTTCCCATGTTCTCTACAACTGTTGGCTGTATGTGTGTGTGTGTGTGTGTGTGTGTGTGTGTGTGTGTGTGACTGGGAATTGAACCAAGGGGTACCCTACCACCAAGCAACATTCCCAGTACTTTTTGCTTTATATTTTAAGACAATGTCTCACTGAGTTGCTGAGGCTGGTCACTATACTTTAGAGAGATGTCACTCTCTTTTCAGTTGGATATACCCTCTCTGCATTTTTTAATACCTTGATCAATATCCTTTCTACTTGTTTGAGCATTAGCATTAGTTGTCTAAACCTCTTTTGGTAGTTGTGACCTTCTGCTAGGAGCTTAGGCTGAATACAAGAGTCCTCATTTCTCGACCCTTTGAGAAGATCAGAAAATTCTGGCACTTTAACTAATTTAATTTAAGTCCATGTCAGCACTAACACAGTGATGCTCCTCTGTACTTTCTTTCTATTTAGTCTTGTTCCCTGTCTCCTGGAGTCCCTCGGTTCTCTACACAAATTCTTAGTTTTCCCTTAATATAAGCTATAATATTCTCTGACTCTTCTTGCTAGACCTAAGCATTTTTTATACATACTTGTGTTTATCAGGGAAAAATGATGTTTTATTATGTTTTGTTCACATCTGTCTTCACCTGAAATATTCTAAGATCTTTGAGGACAAGGAATGTGCTGTTAAATGCATCTAGATGTGCAGTCAGAGATCTGTGTTTGAATCGGTTTTTTACCACTTTCCAGCTATGTAAATTTGAACAAATCATGCAGTTTCAGTTGCCTCTTTTATAGAAACAGAATTAAAGAGCCAATCTCACAATAGTGTGAAGAATGCATAAGGCAAAGTCTAAAATGTGCATAAAAGGTGACCGGTATGATTCATGCACCTCTTAAGATCTCAGGTGATGGGGCATCTTTGATCTATAAGCAAGGCTGCTGAGTTCTGAAATCTATCTCTCTTTTTGCCTTGATGCTACATCATGTATGGGCTGTTCCCAGCCACTGAGTATGGTGGGCACACCAATGCAGATGCATTCTTAGAAGACATGGGAACACTCTTTCTTTTCAAGAATTCTATTATCATGCCAAACTGTCTTCGAATTGCACTAAATTCTAAGGGTCTTCTGCCCACACTTATTTATTTCACATTCTCCTTCAAAAAATGGTCAGATCTGCATCACAATCACATAGCTTTCCCATGTTCCCTTAAAGGTGATTCTTGTTTGTTTTAAGTCTTCTTTGTTATTGGCTTCTTAAAGGACCTGGACTAGCATAGGTGGTTCTGAGAGTGATTTGAGAAAACAGGCTGTAATGGAATGAAAATTTGAGACTGAATCACCTATCACCTGGTGGGTGAAGACAGTGCAATTCTGGTTGGCAGTGGGGAATGAATAATCCATGGCACAAGGTAATAGCTCAATTGCTAAAGGTTTTACCAGTGGTAATCTAGGAAAATGTTCCTGGAAGAGAATGCTTTAGGCAGGCTCAGTGATGTAGGTATTTGAAAGATATGGTGGGAACAATGCAACTGTCCACAAAGACAGAATTAATTGGTCATTGGTAAATTGCTTAGCCATGCTACATAGAGATAATGATAGACTGAGGACAGTAAAAAGCAATTAATGGCTAAGAGAGGTAGCCATGGGTTTCTCCAATGTCTTATGAAGAGGCTCTTATCTTTAGTAATGGAAAAGCAGGTACTTCTTATAGAGTTCCAATGATATTTGAATACTCATATGAGGAGGTCTGATATTCAACAGTCTAGGACCACATACCAAACACAACTTCCTTGTGGGGAAATCCTAGCATCTTGAAACACAGGATGGGACATCTGTTGATTATCCTTAATGATACTGACTACTGAGCTCACTGTTCCTCTTGGCTTTCAGGAGTAGTATCCCTTCCCTTGTAAGATCCAGCATCTCCTTATGCTGGATGATGCTGTAGAAGCCTTTTCTCCACAAGATGACAGGAACCTCCCTTGGGAAGGTGCCCTCACCCTTTATCTTGGTTGACAAGATGCTAATTAGGGTTAAATCCCTGTATGACCCAGCTGGGGATGTGCTGGGCCTGAAAAGGGAGGAAAAAGGATATACACTAAGAAAACTACAAGAATCTGTTAGTACTTAGCAACAAGAGCTGGGAAAATATATTAGAGTAAATTTTTTTTTGGTATGGGGGATTGAATCCAGTGGTATTTAACCACCAAACTATATCCCCAGACCTTCTTATATTTTATTTTGAGAAAGGGTATTGTTAAGTTGTTTAGGGCTTCACTAAATTGCTGAGGCTGGATTTTTAACTCTTAATCCCCCTCTTCCAGAGCCACTGGGATTATAGGCATGTGTCACAACACTCAGCTGAGAGTGGATTTTGAAGGGACTTGACCAAGGGGGCTAGAATGTAAGACTGAGTAATGAAGAATTCATAAATATGAGAGCAACTTTCTTAGAATATAAGATTAAGATCCTAGAAAGACAATGGGAACAGAACAAATTTAAAGTCTGGTAAAATTATTATTATTTTTTTTTTTACCAATCAGCAAAGTGAAATCCTAAGAACAGTAAAATAAGGAATAAAGAGTCTGAGGAAACTGGATGTGTTCAAATGGATATACTATGTTTAGGACAAATGGCCTCCCCATATAGGACTGTGTTCCATAGAAAAGCTCAAAAGATACTGTATCACTCAGGCCCTCAGGAACATACCAATGAGAAGGGCAAAAATGACTAAGTTCAGTGGTAGACCTCCTCCTCAGTCCAGATTTTCTATAGAAGAGATGATGAAAGAATGGGGCTCATTAACATCTACAGGAGGATGGTGCCCTAAATAAAAAGAGGCCAGATGGTGTGGAGTTTAAACAGCAAAAGCATCATGGCACCCTACTTAGAAAGTGGGGCTTCAGCAAGTCCTGGGCCTTCAGAGAGTTAACAATGTAGGCATTGGGTCAATGGGCCCACTCGGTGGTCATTTCCTTTCAGTTGCTGAATGTATACAGTTGGAATTGACATACTTCATACTTGGCAGTTGGAGAAATATCCTCATTGAGTCTGTAGTCTGTGGATAGAAGTTATCTATGGGGGGGCAAGAGGGATTGGAGGGAGATTTGTGCCATCATTAAAGACCTAAAAGATATAGTTATGATAGTTCTTATAATATTTCTTTTTATTTTTTGTCTTTATTGAAATTATGTCCTGAAGAATAATTACAGACCACCACAGATTTAGCAAGTAGTAGTCAAGGTCACAGATGCTCTGGCTAAAATGGAATCATTGCTAAGTGTATTATTGAGGTCTTAAGCACATACTACATAGTCAGTGATTTGGCAAATCCATTCTTCTCTGTTCCATGTAGAAAAGTAGACCATTAACAATTTGCACTTATGTGGTCAAATAATATGCATTTATAATTTTGCCTCTGGGGTAGGTTAACTTTCCTGGCTCTGTCATAATATACTGGAAAAAATATATATATATATATATAAAGTGGATTTGCTGTGGACAAATTAAACATGGAAAAAATGATGATTATAATGATAATAAAAATTATAATACAAGGTAGATTAGTAGAGTAAAGCAAACAGATTGGGGAGGGAGGATGAGAGGAAAAGAGAGGGTACTAGGGAACAAGATTGATCAGATTATGTCATGTACATGTATGAATATGGCATAATGAAACCCATGGTTATATTTACTTATAATGCACCAACAAAATATTTTTAAAAATATATAGTCCAAAGAGAACTGAAGGTCATGATCAATCTCCAGAATGCCATACAGATTCATTCCAACAATGACACGTTGATTGGACAAGAAGAACAAGAGGTGACTAGATTCCTGGAGTCTTAGCAAGACACTTAACATTCTGAGGGCTAGAGATAAATCCTAGGAAATTTCAGGGGCCTGTCTTTTCTGTGAAATCTGTGGATGAAGGAGGCAGAAGTATGCTGATATATTGCTTCCTAGTAAAAGAAATTGATGCATATTGCATCCATTACAACAAAAAAGGAAGATCTTTTTTAGGTTCTATATGCACACATTCCTCATCTAGGACTACTGCTTTGGTATAATAGTGAGTGACATGGAAAGCTGCCAATTCAAAGTCTAGCATGGGGCAGGAAGTGACTCTGCAGAAATTTCATGTGGCAGTGCATCAGCCTTCCACTTAGGCTATATAAATTAGCAGATTCTGTGGTATTGAAGGTGTCAATAGTGGGAAAAGAAGCAATATCGAAAGTATATGGCAATGCCTATTAAGATGAATTGATGTTTGTCCCTGGAACACTTTAACAAGCTGAGTAAATAGCATACTCATTGAGAAACACCTGGATATTACTGGATCCTGGTAGAGACAGAGTGCTTTATCTTGTGACAAACACAAAATGACCATATATTTGGAAATGGATATTATAAACTCTCTCAAACTTGCCAAATGGAAGTCAGATGTTCTTAGCAGCAGCCCATTATAAGATGGAAATGGTACATTTAGACCAATCTCAAGCAGTAGCAGATGTACAAGTAGCTGCATGAGTAGGTAGCCATACCCCATGTCACCCAACATGATCGAACAGTGTTACTTCCCTGGTTTATGCCTATGTGGGGTCTTCTATAACAGGTAGAAATGTGGAAAAATTTAAACTAGGCTTCTTGTAGGGGATTAACAAATAGAAAGCAATAGGATTTGGTTAACTTTTGTGTGTATACGTAATTATTCTTTATGTTCTATGGATGAAGAAACTGAGGCCAAGTGAATTAAATAAAATTCATAGGTAATGAATAAGGGAACTGAAAAACAGATGTCAGATTATACTGTGCTTTGTATGACACCATCCTGTTTTTTCATGTTTACCACAGAAGGTCTTTTTTTTTTTTTTTCCATTTTGGAAAGAGAATCAAGTTCATTGTTACACATTAAATTAAACACAGTTAATGCCTCATATTTTAAAACATTTAAAATGCCATGCCCTATTTGCTAACCTAAAAACTGGTATCTACATATGTTGAGTCACTTTTTTCAATTACTTGCAAAAATGGATAGAAACTGGGAGGGGCTGTGAATTTATGCATACTAATGAAACCTTAAAATAAAATGTTTCCATGTGCAACTTCCAGGCTTGTTGGATAACTTTACTTGATTGAAAATTACTTGAGAAAGATGAAATCATAAATTACCTTAAATTTACTGAAATCCTGTGAACCACCTATATTAAGTGTGAAGCTGATGAAGTTTCAGCTTAAAGGGAAGTAAGTTGAGAAAACAACATGGCTAACAATTCCCGTAAATCTCCAGAAAGAAGGCTGATATTTAATATTAGTTCTAGTGGGCCCAGTGTTAAGTAATATTGAAATATATTTCTACCACCATTGTGATTATTTAAAAATTACAAATATTAACACATATTAACTGTACCAATTAATGGGGTTTATTGTGATATTTCCATACATGAATATATCATGCACTGATCATGCCCATCCACCCTTTTTCTACCCTTAAAACCCCTCTTTTCAACTTCAGCATTATCCTTCCAATTCCCTAAAAGTCCCTCTTACTTTCTTACCATCCTTCCTCACCCTGGCCTGTCCTATTTTCTAGTGATCTCTGTTTTGTTCTGTACTTCTACAAGTTTGCTTATTGGTTTCCATAAATAAGTGAGAACATATGGTATTTGCCTTTTTGTTTCTGACTTGTTTCAATCAATATAATGCTCTCCAGTTCTATCCATGTTGTTGCAAATGACAGAATTTTATTATTATATTACCATTACTATATTATATATAAGCTGAGTGGTAGTCCATTGTATAAACAGACCATATTTTCTTTATCCATTCTTCTACTGAAGGGCATGTGGATTGATTTCATATTTTGATTATTATGAATGGTGCTGCAATAAACACGGGGGTGGAAGTTATTTTTTTTGTTATAAAGATTTCATCTCTTTTGGGTATATATCCATCAGTGGAATTGCTGGATCATATGATAATTCTATTGTTAATGTTTTGAGGAATTGCCGTGCTATTTTCTATAATGGCTATACTAATTTAAATTCCTACTAACAATGCATGAGAATTTTCTTTTCTCTACATCCTTGCTATAATTTTGTTATTTCTTATCTTTCTGATAATAACCATTCTAACTGGGGTGAAATGATATCTCACTGTGGTTTTGATTTGCATTTCTTTGATGATTAGTGAAGTTGAAAAAAAATTCATATATTTGTTAACCACTTGTATGTCTTCCTTTTTGAAGTGTCTGTTCATTCAGTTAGGCCATTTTTTAAAAATTGGATTGCTTGTTTCTTTGGTGTTCATCATTTCGAGTCCTTTTTATATTCTAAATATCAACCTCTCCTTGGATGTACCATTTGCCAATATTTTCTCCCATTCTGTAGGTTGCCTCTTATTTGCAGTGCCAAAGCTTCTCAATTTTGTAAAATTCCATTGTCTATTCTTTTACTTTTGTTGCATCATTACAGTTGTTAGAGTTCCATTTAGCATTAAAAATTCATATTTTCTGTTGTGAATATTCACTCTGAATATTTTCTGTTTCTACTACTAACAATTGATTCATTCATATATTCCCTCATTCAACAATCCATTAACTTACTATATATTCATTACTATTGACTTGAATAATCTCTATTCACATTATTGAAAACAGGTAAATAATATTCATATATTATTAAATTATGATAAAGAAACATTTTACAGATGAACTGAATGAGGCAAAGAGAGTTTAGTAACTTCTTTGGTTTTGCATAGCAAGTATGAAAAAAAGTGGGGTGGAAAATAGGAGATGTTGCTCTAGAGTCTATACCTCTATTTACCACACTTTTTCTCACAAATTTCATAGAACATTACTCACCACTTCTCTGTCACTTAAACATGTATGGAATTCTATCAGGAAAGCTAAATATAATGACAAAAAGAGGGTCTTTTGTTATGTATTTTTGTGCCTGTGGCAACTATTTGGGGCCATAGTAAGTTGCTTATTTTAAAATATTTTTTGGAAATAACCTGATAGGTGTTGTGGCTGAGTTGCTGTAGAATTTGACATTCTATACATGATAAAAATTATTGAAGATCCCTCTATATGTGATTTAGTTATGTCAACACAAATTAAGCAAAAACCTGAACAGACAATAAGTAATGTGCAGCAAGGTTATTTTAAGAAAAGATGCAGTTGGGGTTATATTGGTTAGAATTCCCTGTTATCCATAAAATATGGACCATAATAAATTATTCAGAATCATTCAGGGACATGGATATAATACATATGATGTGTTTTATATTCAGAAATAAAACAAAGGTAAATTGTCTATTACTCAAGGAACATCGTGACTGAAGTGACTTGGGAGATTCCACAGATAATACACTAGTATGATTTTTGGAAGGGAGTACCTACCCTATTCCCTTAAGGTCAGTGTAGTTTATTCACATCAGGAGTTTCAAAATATAGAGTTGGTTTCAATGGATACAGGGTCTTATATATTGGAAATTAAAACAGACAAATGATTGAGCTGAAAGAGATCCTAGAATACATGAGATCACAAACAACTTGAATTTTTTCTTTCCAAAGCAGAAGTCATCTCATAGTTTGAGCCAGTATGAAGCTCTTATTGTTTTCAAAGCACTATATTGGATGTTCTTATAACCTATAACATCCTTTGAAATTAATTTAATGAACTGAGTTTACTAAAATAAAAAATAAAGAGTCTGTCACAATTTGGACAACCTAAACTGGGAATCCTATTATTACTTCCAACTGGTCCTGGGGTTTTGTTTCCCAGTTGTGTGTATTTGGACCCATCTGCTTCCATGGCACAGTGACAGCTCACACTCTTGTTGGAGCCTGACTTGCCTAGCTAAACAGGGGTATCAAGTCTCAAGTCAATGTTTAAATGGAAAACTTTCCACGGAGCTATGATTTATTAAGATAGTTCCTCTTTTATTTTGTATTCAGTAATAACACTTTAATGCTCAGCCATAATTCATTCATTAACATTTAAAAAATATATACTGTTTTATTTTAAAATTTATTTATATTTATGGAAAAATTATAGACAGTACAGGCAGTATAGGCATATATCCTACGTTATTAGTGTCTTATACTAGTATGCCATTTGAAAGAATTAATGAAACAATAGTAGCCAGAACTAATTTAAATCCATATTTTATTTAGAGTTCCTTACATTTTATCTAATATTTTTTTGGTTTGTTTTTCAGGAGCTTTACATTTCATTATAATATCTCATTAGTTTTCTCTTGATAAATAACTCTTTCTCAGACTTTCCCTGTTTTTGGTGACCTTGATAATTTTGAGGAGTGCTGGTGTGTATGGAGGACTATTCAGATAGAATTTGTTTCTGATTATTTTTCCATGAGTAAACTAGGATTATGAGAGTTCTTAGAAGGGAGACCACAAAGGAAAGGACATTTTCATCATATTAATCAAGTATACATACTAAGGACATGATTTATCACTGTGGATGTTGATCTTCATCAATAGGATGAGATAGTTTTGATCTGATTTCTCCACTACATAGATATCTGCCTCCCTACTGTTTGATCTACCTTTTTTGGAAGAAAGTCATTATGAGCAGCCCTCATTTAAGAAGTGGCCCTCATTAAAGAAGAGGGGCATTATCTTCCACCTCCTTGAGAGTGAGATGTCTATTTAAATTGCTTAGAATTCGGCATGAGAGAGCTACTATTTTTCATTTGTTTAATCACTTATTTATATAAATTTGGAGTCAGTGATATTTATTGTACACTTTGCACTATTACCAATACTAGTTTATTTATTTATGCTGACGTTGTACCACTTTTGGCCACTGGAAAATCTTTTAGTTGGTTTCTATGCCCTTATAACATATCCCCAACATTGTGGTTTATTTGTTTAACATGCTTACTTTATGGCAGGGCAACATACTGTAGTCCAACCATGTACATTTATTACTCAGTCCTAGGAACAAGTATTTTTCCATGGAACTACAGTTTCTTCTACTGAAGAATAGTGTTAGAAAACAAGAGCTTAATGCTAGTCATACTCATTTTACTGGGGTGTTATTGCTTTTAGGCCATTTCAGCTAACAGAACAAGGAAAAATATATAAGAGTTGTGCATATGTCCAAATATACATACATATTTCCCTTGCCCACTTCCATCTGTGACTATATTAAGTTCAAACAAATGTCTACAATGTTAAGCCATCATCATCTGAATTATTCACGCCTCCTGATTGTCTACAACTTCCCACTCCAACAGTGAGAAACCTGGTTGCCACCATCTACCACGCATTTACTTGATCATTCAATTTTAGTATACATATTTAGTAATTTAAAAATTGTTAACCCTTGTCTTCATGGGGAATAAACTTTATGATCTAGGGTAAGATACATATGCACAATTCCTTTTACCTTTAGTTATAGACTCCCCTCAATTCTAGTGACTTAGATCATCATCTTTCCTTCACTTTCTTCAAGTGAGGTAGTTTTATATTTGTAATATATTTAGATTAAATTTTTTATCACATTGTACATTCCATTATATGATCCCTAGACTTCCTAATTAAAAAAAAATGCAGATATTAAGGTTCACTCTTTGGGCCATAAAATTCTAAGGACTTTGAGAAATGCATAGTCACCTCTTCCCCATTGCAGTATCATATAGAATGTTTTCTTCACTCTAAAAATTCCCTGCCCCTCAAGCTATTCAATCCCCTCCCATTCCATAAGACTAAATTTCAAATTATACTTAATTTCTACCCAACTATCATTTTTCTCTTGAAATATTTTATATATAAAGGTGACCTAAATCTCAATTTCTGTTAGAAGAGTAATATTAGAATATGAAATCTTTCTAAGTGAAAGATCTTGTCTTTATTTTAAATGACTAAGACTGAAGTGAATCTTTATTCTGTATTATGATCACTGCCATTATAATTGTGGAATGCTTTTAAATAGATAGTGTTGGTCAATGAGCATTAGATTATGAGTTAATAACAAAGAAGGGCAACTATTTGAACTGCAGAATGCTAGTATTAGAGGCTTCAGTGTAGCAGCAACAATACCTACTATTAACAACCGAGAAACCCATAATGTTATTAAGTTTCAAGGCAAAAAAAAAAATAGATAAAAATCAGAAAAATTCTGAAAATTAAACAATAGTATATCAAACACCTACCTCACTGCATAGTAACTTGGAAATTCTTAAGAAAAATCACATGAGAAGTAGAAAAAATAGCATCAGATCTAAAATTCTATTTACCTAATCAGTCTTCTTCCTCAGTTTAGAAAACTTAATGTACTTAATGAGAATTAAAAATTAATTCCAATAACAGTTATACTGTTATTGGAAAATAAATATTTGGGAAAGAAGTCAGCTCCTAACAAGATACTAAACTCTATTATTTCATTTAGATTTAGAAGAAAAAGCTTAGGAAATTTTTTTGTGTGTGATGAAGCCACTGGTTGTATGTTAGTTGGCTTTGTGTCACTGTGACCAATATACCTGACAAGAACAAATTAGAGGAGGAAAAGTTTCTTTTGGCTTATGATTTGAGAGTCTCAGTCCATGGCCGGTGATTCCATAGCTCTGTTCCAGAGGTGAGCCAGAAGAGCAGGAGGAAAGCTGCTGAGTTCACACCAGCCAGGAATTAGAACCCTCATTCAAGACTCATATATTCCCCAAGGGCATGCTCCTACTGACTCATGTCTTCCCTTCTCACTCTGAACATTCCTCCATTGTCTCACACATGAGCTTTCGAGAGACACCTTTTATCCAAACTATAACAGATTGAAAAATCTTGTCATCTTCCACTTTAAGTAAATTAAATTCAATAAATATTTCTTGAGTTTGTCTTTGCCCAGGCTGACCTCTGACTCCTGATCCTCCTGCATCACCATCCTTAGTAGCTGAATTTTCAGGTGCAAGGCGGACCATATTTCTTGATCACAAGATGTGTGGTAAAAAAATGTGGTTTCAGTGCAGAAAACTCCTAAAACATTAGCAATTGTAAGACTTCACTAAGTGTCATTGCTGAAATTTTTTTGTAATCCTGACTAAACTTGAGACTCTGGAGCTTCAACCAACTTTATGTAAATCAAGAATTTCCCCAAAGATTCATGTACTGTAGGCCTTTCCCCCAATGCAGCAATATTCAGAGTTAGAGTTTATGGGAAGTGACTGGATCGTGAGGGTTAGGGATTCATCCATTGAGGAATTCTCAATTGATTGGACTATTGGGAGATGGTGGAAACTATAGGCAATGAAAACTAGTTGGAGGGAGTGGGTCCTTGAGGACATCTTTGGGGACTATTTTTCATTCCTAGCACTTTCTCCTTTCTCTTTCTCTGCTTTCTGGATGTCATGAGCTGAACAACTTTTCTCTGCCATGTCTTTCTGGTATAATGTTCTGCCTAAACTCAGGCCCAAAGCAATGGGATCAGCAGACCATGTATGAAAATTCCTGAAATCCTGAGTCAAAGTAAATCTTTCCCCCTTTAAGTTGTTCATGTCAGGGATTTTGGTCACAGCAACGAAAAGGTGACCAACACAGGGATGGAACCAGGGAGTAGATTCACTGGCCTCTAGGATGAAGTCCCAATCCTTTGGTATAGCCTATCATTACTTTCATAATGTAGCAATGACCTGCATTTCCAGACTCTCTCTCAACTTCCTCCTACTTTGAAAATATTGTAAATTTTAGGTATATTTGTTGCATACTATGCCCTTAATATGTACGCTTTCTTCTTGGTCTGCCTGACTTAGACCAGCCTCTCCTTAAATGGAAAAATCTTGATTGCCTATCAATCCTAACCTTCTGGTGAACTTCAAGTAACTATTCCAAACTCAGCAGCAAGGAGTTGTTTACTATAAGGAAGTACATTCCTCATACCTAGAGTGATATTTTTTTACCTGCTTTTCCTCATGAAACCATAACAACCTTAAATGGGATTGGCTAACTTCACTTAGCATTATCTTCTCTAACAGCCAATCCACCAAAACCAAATGCCAAATGTTTTCTTTGATATAAGGAGGCTGATTCATAGTGGGATAGGAAGCAGGAGCATGGGATGAATAGACGAACTCTCGATAGGACGGAGGGGTTGGAGGGAAAGAAAGGGGCCATGGGGTTAGAAATGATGGTGGAACATAATGATCATTATTATCCAAAGTACAGGTGTGAAGACACGAATTGGTGTGAATATAATGTGTGTACAACCAGAGATATGAAAAATTGTGCTCTATATGTGTAATAAGAATTTGTAATGCATTCCACTGTCATATATGATAAATGAATAAATAAATAAATAACTATAACCATATAGTTTTAAATCCTTATGTTTGTACATATTTAAATAACTTTTTAATAAAAATAATTTAAGGAAAAAATCATCAGTGGGCATTTTTATATCCCCAGCACCCAGAGCAATGTCTTGAATATCTCTCCTATCACCTGGTATATTTAATGTATCTTTTTCTGTGTTTAAATATGTTTAGATGCACAAACAACATTATGTTACTATTGCCATTAATAGAGTCTATACCATGCAGTGTAGGTTGCTATACCACCTGGTTTTTCTATATAATATCTATGATATTCATAACTTAACAATAAAAAGTTTTGATGCAATAACTTAACAATGTATTACTCAGAATGAATCTCTATTGTTAAGTGACACTTATGTGTGTATTCACTTTTAGATCTAACTTTTGAGTCCCAAATTGACCTAAAAAGCAGATAAAAGATGCTCACTGTGTAATGCATAACAGATTAACTTCTTACTTTACATTTAATTTCATTGTAATATCATAGGATATATTATTAATTAGGAAATTGCACCATTCCATTAGATTAATCTTCATTAAAGTCTCACAAATAGAAATCAATAATCCCATATGACCAAGCATTTAGTGTTAGATGTTTAGTAGATGGTTATTAGCTCAAAATCTATAGTAGGTGAGAGAACAAAGCTTACTGGTATATACAAACACATCAAAATTTCTTTGTGTTCTGTTTTGGCTTTACAAACATAAGCTTTGACACTTGGATCTCATTTAATTTTTAGCACAGCTATTTTTTTTCCTGACACCAGGGAAATATGTCTGTTTACTGTAGAATAAATGTGGTTTCCTTAAAACATTAAAAAAAACAAATGAAAGTTCATGTTTTATAATGTTAGAAGGATCATGTTAGGTAAGAGTACTTCTTTTCAGAGGAACCATATATGACACAAACAGTGAACAATCGGGAATGCTAGCTGATAATGACATGATCATTTTTGGCAGGTTTTTCATGTAGTTCTGGCAAAAGTGTAGTGATACATTAGTCATTTTCACAGAGAAGATACTGGTCCATGCCAGTCTCTTATTTGGGGTGCCATCTGTACCATTTTTTGTCTGTAAATTTGAAAATAAAATATATCCATTGGTGGGTACTATTTCTATTTTTTAATCATTGTTGCAGACAAGTTATACCATTCTTAGAGTATAACAAATTGTACACATAGCTAAATTTGCTTTTGGACATTCTTTATTAACTGGAATAGACATCTCCAAATTGCTCTAATAAGTTTTAATACTTCCTTTTATTTTAAATTGCCCATAATTTACTATCTCTGGAGCTCTGGTTAAGCACAGGAGACAGTGAGTTGTACTTTTTTCTTTATTAATAATGGATGAACTCACTTGATCTTCACTGTTTTGGTTCTCTCATCCGTAAATATGGTAATAAGGACATACAGTATTTGAAATGGTGGGCTACATTTCTGTTAAGGTTAAAATAATTCATTTTAAGAATTGATGATAACAAGGAGGCAAGACTTTCAAAGGTTGCTGACTAACCTTGAGTAAATGTCTAGGATAATAATATGAATTAAACAAAGGTGTAAATTTATAGAGGTGTGACTCTCCTAATCCTGTAGTCAATATCTAGTATGTCATTTAATGGGAAGCCCACCTTTTGATTACTTTTCATTTTTCTAGGTATCCCAGGTGGACAACCTTCACCTCCAGTCTCCAGAATAAGCAACTGAGAATGCAGAGAGGAATTTGGAAAAGGTGGACAAGAAATGGAAAATGATAGCAACTACTTACTATTCCCAATTTTTAAAATGAGGTTTTTAGTAGCAAAAAAAGGCTTGATGTTTTACAAATTAGACTGAGTTCTGAGAAAATAGTAAATGTGATGTTACCAAATATTTCTTGTTAAATTATATTCTAAGATGGATAAATAGAAAAAGATAAAGATATAGATATGTCTCATTATAGATAAACTCCAGAAGGCCTTAGAAATATACATGCTAGAAATATTCATCATGGATGTCTCACTTCTTGTCAAGTCGAAGATAGATATTAACAGTGTTTTTCCCTCTGAAAATCCTGGTTCCCCTCTTACCTGATCCCGTGACATGAATATACATCAGCTAAGGCATTGAAGGATACTTCCTCATTCTATCATAGCCTCTCTCCTAAGTAGATTTGCTATTGTTCAAAATCATGTGGATACTTTACATTCATAGGATACTCTTTGTTTCTCTGAATTAAGATAAAACCTTTAAGCTATTATCCTCCCTTCTGAACAGAACCACAAAAATTAACATAATAGTACATATCATATAATAGTACAATAAAACTATCCATATTCAACATATACCACAATATGAGGCTGAAGCCCTTTCCAGTCTTCATATTATATAATTTAACACATTTTACAAGCTACTCTGGTTTCCAAAATCCCTGTGTTTGTATTATAAAGTTTTCCACCAATAATTTCTCAAAATGACCCTATAGTACACACAGAAAGAAATAGGGAATTTTTCTTTCTAACCTGGTTGGTAAAACAAACATACATCTATAAAATGTACTACTTTGCAATCAAGACTCATTCTAAATTTGTCTTATTAGTGGGTAGTTCATCTCTTGACTAATGTTCAAAAATGCCATTAACTCTACCTCTTTCTCTAACCAGGTCTCTATGAAATTCCCCTGTAGCTCACATCTGGAAAAAGGCATTGCATTGACTTCTACTATGATTATGAAGCTTGAAATGTATTTTGAATAAAAGTACATAACAGATATTTTGTTGCTTAATTTTCCAAATGAAGAAATATGATTTTTCTGTTGTGAGAAATATCTCTGTAATTTCAAGTTCTTACTTTTCTAAGTATTTATGCCATTTAATTTATTTATCTATTATTTTGAGCTATATTTCCACCAACACATATTTCTTCAGTCCTGATATACAGATAGCTTACACACACACACACACACACACACACACAAAAAGAAAAAAAAAAGCAACAAAAACCAAAGGAGGGCATCATGTTCAATGCAATAAACCAGACACAGACATACAAGTATTTCATGCTCTTGTTCATATGTAGAAATTTTAAATAAATGAATAAAATCTCAACTGAAAGAATAGTGGTTACTAGGGACAGGGAGAGTTGTGGAGAGGGGCAAGGGTAGAAGAAGAGTGGTTGGATATGATCAATGCCTGCCACATGCACATATGGATTAGCACAGTGAATACCACATTTTAAAAAACCTCAAAGGGACCAAAGACATGGGAGAGAAGATGGAGATCCTGGATGTGCACATGTTGCTATATTTTACTTTGCTATGTTGAAAAGAAAGAAAAGTTTAGTTGAAGTAATAAAGAATTAAAAATTTTAAACAAGTGATAAAGGGGGGGATTTAATAAACTCTCTTTGGTATTCTATAATCAATGCTTTATGTAATAATTATTTTCAAATATATTGCATTATTACTCAAGTCAGTCATTAAATTCTTTTTAAGATTCTATGTCCAAGTCCAACTTAAAAATAAATTACTCTAGTTTCTATTCAACTTAAAATATGTATTGGTTAGTTGTTGCAGGAAGATAATTTTAGAAGAAAATAGTGGTGGAAACAGGATAAATCTAAGTGGTAGAGTTCTTGGCTAGCATACATGAGTCCCTAAATTTGATCCCCAGCAACACACACACACGCACGGAAAAGTACAAATCTTATATGATTTTAAAGATCCCAAGCTGAAGGTAATCAATTAATCTAGTTTAATTACACAATAATAGAATAGCAAACACACACTTTCAAGAAATAAAACTTTGAAATTATAATGCTGTCATTATTGATTACACTATAATGAAATCTGTCAATATTTGAGAATATCTTTGTATAGTCCAAAATTTCACAAATCTGTATGTGCTTTCTCAAGACTGAGATTAAAAGTTTTAACTTATGTGTCACAAGTTTTTCAGTGGTTATTTTAGCACATATTGAAGAAGGTGGTTTTTCATGCATACAAATGAGTCAAAGTAAAAAAAATATTGGGAAGAACAAAGTTTAGGTACACTAATGATGATGAAAACTGGCTTATAAAAGTTCAATCTTCATTTTATGTAATTATTCTATAGCTAGATGAGTGCCCACACAGTGGGCAGGTACAAATGAACACCTACACAGATGTCTGTTATAAGAACAGAACAACCAACATGCTGTATGATGGGATGAAGCAAAGTGAAGTGCTGGTTATAAGTGGTATTTAACTTTATTAAGCCAAGAGAACACTATTACTGAAAGTCTATCTGACAAAGGTAAATTACTTTGTTGTAATCACATTCATGAGTTGTCTGTGGCCACCAGTCAAGGTCTGCCATTCATCTAAATGAAATGTTAGCCTTGAAAATATTAATTTAGGTGCTATAATCTGATCAATACTGAAGACCCTTTAATTTATAAGTTTCTACCATTTTCTCTGAAATGTTCTCACATATTTCTAAGAACAGAAACCATGGAATTGTGGCAATATCAAAATGTCAGCTTGCTACAAAAATTCCTTTGAAATCCTGAACTGTATAGTCATGTAGATCTAGACAAAAATATTCTGATTACCTCATTGAGATATATTTCTAAAATACCAGTGAAAATTCACTTGGCCTTACATTACAGAATTCTATTTCCTGAGGATGCCTGTTCCTTTAATTATGATTATTATGTAATATTGACTTTCTTTAGGTAAAATAAAGCTTTATTTGTGATATTCCAGTAGGACCATACCTAGTTCTAAAAGTCACCAATGCTTCATCCATCTACACAGCTAAAATTCTTCAATTTGAAATTAATTTCCAAACTTTTAATTCTCAGATACACCGCTATCTTGAGAGAGGTAACACATTAGGCTGTTTCTTATCCTTTGTCAGGAAGAATGAGTTGATCAAATCATTCTTTAAGTGTACCTTGCAAAGGACCTGGAGGGGAAGATTGCAGAATAAATATAATTTACTTGAGATAAGTATAACAAGAGACCAGGTGGGAAGTGCTAAGTGTTCCAAAACAACAATAGAATAAAATAGGCCTCTGGCTAAAATTTCCATTCAATTTGGTAATATATGTATCAGCATTTTTATTAAGAAGGTAAACCTATAATCCCAGTGGCTCAGGAGGCTGAGGCAGGAGGATTGCAAGTTAAAAGCTAGCCTCAGCAATTTAGTGATGCCCTAAGTAACTCAGTGAGAGTCTGTCTCCAAATAAAATTCAAAAAGGGGGTTGGGGATTGGTGAAAAGCCCCTGGATTCACTCCCCCAGTATCGAAAAAAAAAGCAATGACAGAATCTGTTGATGGTAGATTATGTTAGTACATGCATATGTAACATAACGATAATGTGTTGTTTTGGTTAGCATTTTCACCACTGTTACTAAAAGACTCACCAGAACAATTACAGAGGAGGAAAAGTTTATTTGGGGGCTCATGGTTGGTTTTAGAGGTCTTAGTTCTTATAAGGCTGACTCAATTCCTCAGGGCTCAAGGTGAGGGAAGACATCATGGCAGGAGAGTGTGGCAGCGGGAGGCAGCTCACATGATGATCAGAAGCAGAGAGAGAGTCTCCTCTCTCCAGACCCAAATATCCATAGCTATGCCCCCAATGAACCACTTCCTCCAGCCACACCCCACCTGCCTTCAGTTACCACCCGGTGAATCCCATCAGAGATTAATTCAGTGATTACATTAAGGCTATAACTTGGTCATTTCTCCTCCAAACCTTCTTGCATTCTCTCACACATGAGCTTTGGAGGAACACCTCGCATCCAAACCATCACATAAGTCTTCTACTTCAAAAATGTGAGGATATTTTAAATATATCAGTAAATGATGAAAAAGGAGACAAGCTCAGGTACATAATTTCTCCATTTTTTTTTTTTTGTTTTGGTTGACTTTTAGATTGACACTCTAGAAATGACTGGAAAATAAGCCATATTGTTTTAAGAAAAAAAGACAAGCTTGATTTCTGGGAATAGTTGTACAGAATTTTAATCATGTCTTTGGAGACGTCTGTTGAAAGTGTTCTTACACGTATAGAATTTCTGGTTCTTATCAAAATATGCAAAATTACTGATCCTACTTGGATTTTCCACAGATGAGCTTTTAAAAAGGGTTGTTTATGCTCATGTTCTAAAGTTTTCTGCCTCCTTTTCCTCTTTACCTTGCTGTGTTCTGGTTTCTTTCCCAGCCACTCCACTGAAATTGCTCTCAGTAACATCACTGTTGATTTCTAACCTGACAAATTCAGCAGATGCTTTCCAGTATCCTTTCTGTACCATTTCATGCTGTTAGTTCCTTCCTCCTTGATACTTGCTCTTTCTATCAGTTCTGTAAATCTCTCTTGCTCCCATTTTCTCTCTCTCTCTCTCTCTCTCTCTCTCTCTCTCTCTCTCTCTCTCTCTCTCTCTCTCTCTCCTCTCCCATTTAAAACCTCAGACTCTTTTATGGGCTTCTCTTCCTCCACAAAATAGAAAATGAAATTAGTTATAGATCATAATTTCATTTTCTATTTTTTCTTATTCTTTCAACATATATCCCTAAATGAATATACTTACTCTTTAGATTTACCTACCATTTATATTGGTTGTTCCAATCAGGGTAATGGAGCCTATGACAGGGTCAGCACCTCTGAGTCTAGAGGTAAAAACTGTTCTAGTGAGTGGAACTATGGAACTGGGGATAATAGAGAATAACAGCACCTTGTCTCTGTGTCTGTTGCAGAGTCTTGCTTTAACCCCTCATGGTGTGCCAAGCATTATAAGAAAAAAATGTACATGAAAGATTATATAAAATGAAGGCTTTGATATTCTCCTTTTCTCTCATAAATCTACCTTTAGAAGTCATTGAGTAACCATTTTCTAATTGTTTGGGTCTACTAAATAGCTTATTGGAAATTCACCTGATTTAGCAACTTTCTAGTATTCAATAATAATAAATTTTTTAAAAGACAAGAACTAATGCTGTTACAGTGGTTATGCCAAGAAAATGTGGAGCTTTGAAGCTTTGCATTTCATTGTAAATGCCATCATTTTCAAATTTCAAATCAAACTGTCAGCATTAAGTCAAAGGGACAAACTGCTTATGCTATAAATTCATCATTTTCTATAAGTGTGCGCGACAAAAGCATCTCAGAATATTCTATATAAGGTGAATCTTTAGAAAATTATCTTAACAATTATTATTTTCTCGGTATGTGTATGGAATCCTTGCTTAATGGAATTCATAGATTGTGACCACTCAGACTGTATTCTTCAATGATCAATGGATGACTATAGAACTGTGGATCAATATGACTAAGTTACATGTTTCGCCTAAGACTGATTATCCCAAGGGTACAGTTAATTTAGGAAAGGAAGTAATAGGAGATGAAAATATATACTTTCCTCTTGGGGCCTGGAAGTAAATAAAACAAGTAGTAACTCTATTTTTGTTTTAAAAAAACAGAATGTAATAGACATCTTTTCTCAGAAAATTGTTCCGCACTCACTGAAGTTTTTCAAATATGCCCCCAGCTCTCAGTCATGCTGCTTCTGGCCCCTGGCTTCGGACAGCTATGCAGTATGTACTGTAATATACCAATGAAACCTGGACCAGACAGAATCAGAGGAGAAGTTTTCAGACACACACACACACACACACACACACACACACACACAAGAATTAAAAATAGAAAGGACCAACCAACCAACCAGAGTTACAAAGAGTGGTCCAGGTCTTCTATGATGCCTGAATGCTATTCCCCTGGTAGTCAGTCTTTAATACAGCACTGCATTCTTTCAATTAAAAAACACCCTGTTTTGCTTGAACTGTTTTGATTTGGAATATATATATGTGTGCTTGTTGTCTACTCTTCTCCTGCCAAGAAACCCCTTTCATCTGAGAACAACTTGTTCTATCCTTCGAAATTGTTTTTGCCTGCTCCTTGATTTTACTTTCCTCCTATAACTTTTGTAGAAGGTGCTATATTTTTACACAAACCCCAATGCAATGGCTATTGGTGACAACTCCAGAGGTTGGCACCTGGCCAGGTCTAGACCAATTATAGCCCTGCTTGGGTATTTTTTTTTCCCTGGGGTCAGGGATTACATTAGAACATTCTTCTCTCCAGTGGCAAAATTTTCAAATGTAAAACTTACATAAACAACAGAAGTTTTCTCACAAATTTAAGTTTGTAGTAAAAAAATAATGAAGCCAACGTGTGAATGAAAAGAAAATGCTAAGGTGTTCATGTTATTGCTTCTAGCTGATCCTGAGACTAACTGCATCTTTGAAATTTTTGCCTTTTAGTTGTTTAAATTTAGATTTTCTGATTCATTCCCATATATGCCTAAACTTATTTAAATTGTGTTTTGATTAGGGTTCCCAAATTCAGCAAATAACAATGCAGAATGAAATTTTTAGGACCTATTTATATAAAAAACTTATTCATGGACTGGGGTTGTAGCTCAGTGGTAGAGTGCTCACCTCATATGTGGAAGGCACTGGGTTTGATCCTCAGCACCACATAAAAATAAAATAAAGGTATTGTGTCCACCTACAACTAAGAAAGTCTTTAAAAACTTCATTATTTAGCCGATATTCTAATGTAACTATTTAATCTGCAACTTTATTTTGAACACTTACAAGCAAGCTAATTTGGTTGCTTTCCATGACTTGTAACTAAGTATAACTAATATGGCCTTTTAGCTATACATTCCTATTCCAATCAAAAACACAGGAAGTAATTTTGTACTTTCTAGGAAAATTTGTGGCATAAATATCATCCTCTGATTTGTCCTATACAATTTTTGGAAATTTCTCTCTACAGATTGCAAATACGACTTTGAATCACAGCATCTGAGAGACTTTGGTGCCTTAGTATGTATTTGACATTATTGCTCTGAGAAACTGACTTAATGTTCTCAAAGTTGAAATTCAGGAATGTAAAATGACAAAGCTAAGTGAGAATTTCTGGACAAATCAATCTTGCTTCTTTGGTCTCCTTATCTTTAGGATGAAGGTAATATTTCTTTTTAGTTTTCTGAAAGTGTCATGGTGATTAACATTTATGGACTGCATTTAAAGATAAAAATTCCATATCTTCTTAAGCATTAGCAAGATGGAAAATAATATATAGTTATGATATGTACCTCTAATAATCTGAGTTAATATTTTTATAGGTCTGATAATAAATAAGGTCAAGAAAAACATAAGCCTCATTTCTTTCTTTAGTTTGATAAAATGTTTTGCTTTGGTATCATAGTCATAAAAAAGTTTATTTAAAAAAGTGAAAAAATGTAAATATTTTCTAATATTTAGGCTGCAAGCAATTTTTCTTCATAAAAATCTCATTGTTCTTAATCACAAATAGTCAATTGTTTTCTTTTCAAATGAGGTCTACCATTAAGATCGCTTTTGAAAGCATGCATTAAGACGGAGAGATGGAAGTTACTATAATTTTCAGTTCATGTTACTTCTTGAGTACTGTCACTTCTCTATATAAAGCTATAGAAAGTGAACATTAGCCCTTTAAAGGAGTCATATTTCAAGGATCAGGTGGGAAAGACAGAAGTGTTGGATGCACCTCACTGCACTGCTGTTCATCCCCAACACTTTGCACAATGTGAGAATGTTTAATAATTCCAACCCAACCTACAGATAAGAATCTCTGGTGTCATATCACAACTGACAGTGCTGGTGTGAGATTTGCAGTAAAACAATATTCCAGCTGTAGCTTTCATTTACAGAAATAAAACAGCAGAAGTGGAGGGAAAAAGGCCAGGGGAAGATAAACACTTTCGTCTTGGAACAGCACTGACATTAAATTATAATAACTATACTAAAACAAGGAGAGAAAAACCCAACGTCAGGACCTAAAACTGATGTGCATACTATTATTTGAAACCTATTACTCTATCTGTATTTTGTGCTCCAGTTAATGTTTAGTTATCCAGAGAGATCTCCAAATATAAATAAGCTCTTTTTCAAATAAAGTCTATGGCAACTGTGGGACAGGCGGCCTTATTTTTCTCCCATTAATCACTAGAAACTTCACACGGCGTGAAAGTCTCAGGGGATATTTCTGGCTGGGAAAAAGATCCTCCCTCCTCAGTTCTAATCAGTCCATCCCATCTGTAATGGCTTTAGAAAATTGTTAATGACATAAAGTGACAGTCGAAGGGCTTTTTGGTCTGTCAGTGTAGGGTTACTATGAGCTCTCTAACAAACTACTACAAGCAGGCCTCAAAGCTGCTGGAAAATGATCTGGATTATGAAGGAATAAATTTGATATGTTAGCAATCACAAGCAGGAACTGAAAAGAAAGGCTTCCTTAATACAGTCCTTTCAGTCTATAATGGGAAATACGAAGATAAATCTGGCTCGGAGACAAACCCACATAAGACTGCTGCAAGCACACAGAATATAGATCTCGATTATGAGATGTGTAAAACACACAATGGCCTGAATAAGGAGCTAAGTATATAAGTGCAAACAAACCCGTTTTTATAGTTAGCATGGCATTTTGAATGGAGTTTTAAGCCTAAAGGACACTATCCTACATGCAGAAGAAGATGGAAAATGTAACAGTAAGTACTGTGTTTTTATATATAGAAGTCTAATAAAATGTTCTACAAAATTATGAACACGAAGCAAATTAAACCTGAAATTTGTTTTTCTTATGAAACTGAACTACCTTTGCTTCCCCTCCTCTAAAATATTGTTTTTCTTCCAGTTCCATTATCTGATTTTGGATTTATGGAAATTTTGAACCGTAATGTGAGACTGACTACAGTTTGAAGTATCCATTAAATACAGCAACATGACATCACAAGGTATAATCTCATTCTTTGCATTATATAAAAGTTCTGTACAGAACTGATAAATGAATGCATAGCTGGGAATTTGATTCAGTTAAAAATAGGCAGATAATAGAAATGTAAATGGTAATTTGGGGGATTTTTTTTAAGGAATAATTTTGTTCCAATATGGAAAACATTTTCTCTCATGTACTTTTTCAGTTTCTAGAATATTCTCCTCATTAGAGTGTCATAGAAAGTGACAATATAAACAGTTTCCCACACATCTCCTGTAGGTTGTGCTAAGGGCTATAAAAATATAATATTCTGACAATTTCATAGATCTTAAAAGGTTCAGTAAAAGATTTTTACCTAGTTCTATAGAAAAACTTTTTATTTTGTAGGAGATATTATTGCCCAATACTATCATGATAAAAAAGATACACCAAAGGGAGTTCTACCTCAGTATACAATGTTTTCCATATTAGCAAAACATTTTGGAGAACTTTAAAAGCAAGATACCAGTCTGAGATAGCTTAAGAAGGGCTGTACCTGGCAAACTCTATTCTTACCAGATGGTTTCTAAAGAAACCTTCCAACTCTGTGTTTCTATAATCAGCTACAATTTTTCTTAGATGGGTATCATTTGGTAGGAAGAGACAACCAGCTAATAGGCCCTGAATTATTCTATAGTTGTGCAATAAAAACAGCGATGCAATGAAAAGAGAACAAGAATAATTTCTCAGCAAATAATTTTGATTGAGCTTGGTAGTGGAATTTCAGCTGCTATCTCTTCCTTTGTCAAATGTTGCACATTCTTTCTGAGAATTACAGATAGAACTGAGAAATCAATGGCATTCTGAAAGTAGTTTAGCCCATTTGATTTCGGAATGGGTCATAGATTTTGGACACCTTTCAGGCTACTAGGGAGCCATCTCATAAATATCTATTTCAGTGCTCTATAATGATTAAATGACATCATGATGACCTGATTTAAAGACAATTTTACACAAGGGCTTTAAATGGTACCCTAGTGGCCTAAAAAAGTTAATGCACTTTTCTTAAGTGCCTAATTCTGTCTTAATTTGCAATGTACACAGCAGGGAATGTGTCTCAATAACAAACTGATCACTTCATCTAATATAAGAATGTTAAGGAGAGAGTTCTTTTGAAGGAGTTTATAAAAGAGCAGGTAGCAATTCTGAGTAATTCAGCTCTGCTAAAGAAAGGTAAGGAACATTTATACTATTTTATGGAATGAAGTGTTGCCCAATTTGAGAATTGGAAATAAAGCCAATTAAAATCATTTTTTTTAAAAGAAGAAAACAATCATTTTTTTTTCAAAGAAGAAAAAGAAGGTGATATTCTTTTTTTTTAAAGACTATCTCAAGAGATCATAGTGCATGGCCTACAATGTGTTTTTCTAAAATATAAAACTTATGTGTAACCCAATCTGAGAGCAAATAATATTTACCTTTTTATAGCTTGGATTGTGAGACTAGGAGAATGTTTTTATAATTTTTCAATATATTTGGCATTATATAACTATATAATACATCAAGATAACAGATAACAATTAAAAACTGATCCTTTCTTATATTACATGGAATAATTTTAGTACAAAAGTTGTCAAAAACATATAATCACTTTTTAGGGAGTTTAATATTGTTGTGTCAAATTCCACAGTTATGTTGAGCAAAGGATTATCATTTCCTGAAAACCTGAGGATAAAATTGAAAAGAAAAAGGAGAGACAATTTTAAAACTATAAGTTAGAAAACACATTCTGGTATTAAATATTTTTAATATTTAATTGGTCAGATGACTAAATCAATTAGTAGAAGCATAGAAATATGGAACAAAAGCAACCAATCATCTGTCCTTCAATGATATCTAAATTCTTGCACATATGAGCACATGCATATAACTCATACATCCAGAAATAACTCAATAGCAGTATATTTCAATATATGCAATATAGTTTATCATATGATAAATAAAACATTTTAAATTGATAAGTGAGAAGAGGATTCGGGAAATCAGTACAAGGCAATTTTGAACAGAATGAACTCTTGAGCTCAGGGTTCTAATCAAAGCTTTTATGTTTAATAGTTGTACTACCTCCTCAAGCAAATCACGAAATTCTCTTCAGATCCTTCAATGACAAGTTGAGGGCATATAATGGTAACTACATGGTTGGTACCTCAAAGTTAAGAGAAATAATAAGTACAAAACATTCATTATGAGCTAGATACTCATAGCCAACCACAATAAATGCCAATTTTTGTTATTATAACAAATGGTTAGCCACATAGGAAACAATAGTTTGTTCCCCTCTCATGCCTTATGGTGAAAAATTAAAACAAATGGATAAAAATTTAAATGTAAAACAAGAGAACTATGAAAAGGATAAAGGAAATATATTTAAACATTTATAATTATTTTGTGGTAGGGGAAAGCAGGAAGCAGAAAGTGGTAGTTACTTGTACTTCTGTATCTCCATTACACTTCCTTACTTTAGATCTTCATAAACTCTTGGATTGTTTCAAGCTCTTTCTGGTAGACCACATGCCTCCCACCACATTCCCTTCTAGTTCATGCTTCTTCTTTCACTGAAGCCAAAAAAAAAAAAAAAAGATTTATCTTGTTTAAAATAATCTGTGACTACCTTAGATGTAAAGGCTAAAGGTCATGATATGATACACTGGACCCCTTATGATCTTCACTTTTATTATTTCAATACCTGTTCTGTGAGAGGGGATCACTATATAGAATGGAAAACGCTATTCAGCTATACACTATATAGTGGAATACTGTTGAAAACTTAAAAGTTTTAATGGAAAGAATATATATAAAGATAAAAGACACATGGCAGACAAGAAAAATACATTGTGTAATGCAAAATGTTGTTTTAATTTACATATAAAAATTCTTACTCTTATTTTTTTCCAAAAGTAACATTGAATGAATAGGTATGAACACATAGGGATGTTATCTAGTCTAATTTTATTGTTATTTCTAATTTCAGTACCTTCTCAGACTTCACCTTGGAGAATTTTCCCCCACATAAAGGAAGCAGTATATATGTTACTTCAGCAAAAATTCTTCCTTTCATGTTCAGTCTAAAATATGTTTCCCCAAATTTCCATCTCATGGCATCTGTTTCTTTCTGTCATAGCTCTTGTTCTTTATTACATATTTATGTCTGTTGGCTTTACCCACATTTGACAATAAGTTTGTTGGAACAGGCTGAATAGCTTTGCCATTCTATAGTTAGTCATATATAGAGATACTCATATTGCAGGTATTAAAATAATGAAAGTGAAGATCAAATAGGGTTCAGTAAATCACATCAAGGAATTTAGTTTTAATCTCTAAGAGAGTCATAGAGGAGTTTTAAACAAGATAAAGCCTTCTTGGGCTTCACTTAAAGATGAAGAATGAACTGGAAGGGAATGTGGTTGGAGGCATGTGGTCTACTAGAAAAAGGATTGAAAACATCCAAGAGATTGTGAAAACTTAAAGTAAGGAAGTTTAATGGAGATAGAGGAATGATTCCAAAGATATTTAAAATCTGACTCCTTTAATTGTACTAGAATGTGTATATAGGGAAATAATGAGAATAAAATTTGATTCCAGATTTTGGAACAGATTATAAGCCTTTAATGCTATGCCAGGATATTTGTAATTCTTTCTCTAAGTAATATAAAACCAATTAAAAGTTTTGAAAATAAGATTTTGTTTGTTTTTCTTTTTGTCTGGTTAGGTATGTTTTAAATCATCTTGACTATAAGGACCAAGTTATAGGGATATACAGATTAGAACTCTAAGGACCAAAGGAATATTGAATTTTCACAGTTGTCTAAGAGTCAAGATCACCTTAATAAAGAAATTTTGGAACACTGACAACTATTGTCAAATGAAATTCCTTTATTCTTACCACTGCCATCACTACCACCAATTGTAATGTCAAGAGCAACGTCAACAAACATTTATTGAATACTTAATATATATATAAACACTGCAGTAGTGTTTAGATACATAGAAATCTGGCATAGTCCCAGACAAAGAGGTATAATATATGACAAAAATGTATAATTATTAAATACAAAATTTAAAATGGCACTGGTCATATAAAGTAGCATGTGATAAAATGAGTGTGAGAAAGTCATTGCTTCTGTAAACTGAAGAGACAGTTGTCCATAGACTGAAAAATGTGTTTAGGAAAGCTTCATGGAAGAGGTTATACTTGAAAAATTATTGAAGAAAGAACATTTTAAGACAAAGATAACTACACCTGCTCAGACAGGGACATTAGGAGAGCAAGAGATGGAGTTCCATGGCCTGTTCTAAGGATAAGGAGAAAAGTGTACAAATGTGACTGCTTTGACCAGGGTGCAAAATTCACAGACAACTGCGTGGTCACAGATTGTATGGAATCCCTGATGTCAAATTAAGGGTGATTTATTTTGAATAAAATTATGATGGTTTATTTTGAGAAAGTGAAGAACCATTTACAACTTGTGAGGAGAGTGGCTACTCATGGAAAGTTATTTTAAGATTTCAAAAGAATGAATATAATGAACATGTCTTGGGTGAATCTTAGTGATTTAGAATTCAGGTTGATGAGACCAACACTGTGACAATTTTTAGAAAAGAAAATGAGAACCTGATTTGTGAAAATGTAAGGAAGAAATAACTTGATATTTAACGTTTACTATAAAAATTTTCAAAATAAAAAAGTAAACAACAAAACGAACCCCCAAATATTCAACAGCTTCAAAAATTACCAATTCATGACCGGTTATATTTTATTTAAATTTGTACCTACTTATACCTCCAGATGTTTGGAAGCCAATCATCAATCATCATTTCACTTCATATGTATACACACACACACACACACACACACACACACATATTTGAATATGAATTTCAAAAAGGTAAACACTCATTAAAGAAAAACCTAATACTATTATCATATATTAATGATAATGATAATATAAAATTTTTAACAGACCCAGAAATGTAGTGAGTGTTCAAGTTTATATAATTTTATTTTTAATGTCTTTATAATTTCTTTCTTTGAATCATTATTCAAATAAGCACCATTCTTTTCAATGGGTCAGTAATAGTTCTGAAATCTTTTTAAATTTTTAGTTTCATTTTTCACCTCTTTTTTTCTTAAAATTTATTTACTAAAGAAACACAGTTCATATTTTGCTGAATGCATGCTCATGGTAACATGTACAATGTCCTTTGTCTCTTCTTTTTCCCAGAATATCATGGTGAAATTTTAAGGTTTAATCAGATTTAGGTCTAAAATTTTTTTGACAATATTTGCTTATAGGTTACATTCTGTATATTGAGGGAATATATGGTTCTCACTTTTATGTGTTTGTTATAGCATTTATTACAAAATAGTGATATTCTATTTCAATTATTCATTTTAATTTATTAACTGAAATACTACTGTAAAGAAAATTTTCTATCAATAATCAATTACCTTGACTTATAATCATATAGAAAATTTAGGATAAATGTCTACTACCCTTTTTATTTCAGTTTGCAAACAGTGTTTATCCCTAACATCTTTCAAAACTGACCAATGGATAGTCTTTAGATGTTTTTAAAGAACTATTTTTAATTCATGGATTAAAATAAATGTGATTGGGCTGGGGATGTGGCTCAAGCGATAGCACGCTCGCCTGGCATGCGTGCGGCCCGGGTTCGATCCTCAGCACCACATACAAACAAAGATGTTGTGTCCGCCAAAAACTAAAAAATAAATATTAAAAAATTCTCTCTCTCTTTAAAAAAAAATATATATATATATGTGATATATTTTATTCCTTATATTATGCAATGGAATTGAAAAACCATAATTTAGATGTAAAATGTGTAGAACTAGATATTGCTTTTCATATATTTTCAGAATACAAAGCTAAGAAATGTGTATTCTTAAGTTTAAAATGAATCATGAATTAAAGAAGATATTAAAAGTGGTTAAAAATCCTAAACATGCTCCTCTCATTTCAACAATTTTATTTTTCAAGGATCCTCATATAAATCTTCATTTGTCCCACTGCCCCCCCACTAGTACTATAATGGTCTCATCATGTCTGTTTCATTGTTACACATGACACTAAGTATCAAAATATCTAATTTTTGTTTGTTTGGTTTCGGAATGTAAACAACTAAGGATACATAGTCAAATTTTTGTGTTTGAAGTTATTATAAATGCTTCCTGTTTTACTCAGCTTTTTCACTGCTATGACTAAGAGACCTAACAAACAATTAGAGGAAGATATATTTATTTGGGGGCTCATGGTTTCAGAGGTCTCATCCATAAGCAGTTAGTTCCATTCCTCGGGGCTCAGGTGGGACAGAAATCATGTTGGAGGAGTGTGGTACAGGGAAGTAGCTCACATGATGGTCGGAAGCAGAGAGAGACTCCACTCACCCTATACAAACTATGTACTCTGGAGTCATATCCCCAATGCCCACCTCCTCCAGCCACATTTTACCCACCTTCAGTTACCACCCAGTTAATCCCATCAGAGGATTAATTCACTGATTGAGTCAAGGCACTCATTACTCAGTCATTTCTCCCCTAAACCTTCTTGCATTGTCTCACACATGAGCTTTTGGAGAACACCTAATATCTAACCCATAGAAGCTCCCTTCTCTGGATTACACCCCCTGTCTCTTCATGCCTGTATTTCATATTATTTTAATTACTGGAGACTTATACATGTGCTCCTAAATTCTAAGGCTATGTTATCATTATTTTTCTTATTTAAAAATCATTCTTTTTTTTTCCAGCGTACTCTTACTTTTATCCTAGCTGAACTCTGTTTAGTTTGGGGGGGGGGGACAAGAAACTAATGATAATTTCATGTAAGTTACATCATCATGATGTCTTTCCACTGACAACAATGAGGTGCCTTTCCGCTTGTTCATTTCTACTTTTGTATCTTTCAGGATTATTTTGAAGTTGTCTGGATATAAGAGGCATTATGGAAGGTGAAAAAAGCAGAGCTGGAAGATGAAAAGATAAACAGAGAAAAATATGGTTTCAAGTGTCTCTTTTGAAGCTTATAAAATGCTATTTTTTTTTAAATAGAAGTAGGATCACTTGAAGAAGTTAACAGAGTGAATAATCATGAATTTCCAATTTGGAACTAGACCTGAATTCTGTCTTAGCTATACTGGCAACTAAATATATCAATCAATCTTCTATAGGACTGAATACCATTGGAAGCAACTAGAAATAATCCCTGAAAGAAGAAATCATATGTAATAATTGTTCACCCTACATAGCTACATGACATGAAAAAGAAGGATTAGTTTTTTTTGCAAAATTGTAGATGTTTCCTCTCCCCTTCTCTTGTGCTGTTCAGAGGGCAGCAGCCCTCCACTGGTCCTCCTAGTGCCCCACATGCCACCCTGGACTTGAATTTCCATATCATATTATAACCCTTCAGTCAGATCCATGTTAGTCGTGCATTGAACCTTTCTGCCTTCTTGTAACTAGCCAGCTGAATTCTGTTGAATCTAACTTCTTCAAAAACTGCTTTAAAAGTCTTTGTCCTCTCCATTATCTTTTCCTGTGACACTACCTATTCAGACCACAATTGTTGTCCCAATAATACTGCAACTAATTTCTCAAAGTCCTGTTTTTGCTTTATCCTTTTGCTTCTGTTCTCAAATGACAAGATGTGACCATATATATTCTTCTACCTTCAAGCCATCTTTTGTACTGTTGCTTGAATACTCTTTAAAATTAGAAGCTAAATTCTTCTGTGACCCCTCATTACCTAAAGCAAATTCCCAAGGCATATTCTAGAAATTGTAATTCTTGGAAAAACCACAAGGTAAATTAGCTGTAAAGAATTTTTTCTAATAGAGAAAAACCTATTTCAATATGGTCAGACTTTTAGGACCAGACTCATTTGTGATCATGGAGTAGTTTAAACACACTTATTAATGTTTATCAGTCTATTATTCTAAAAAGTAAACTTTGGAATATACTTACCTAAAAAGTAATGCCTAAACTCTTTATTATTAATGATCCCAGTTCCTTATTATTTCTGATAATCTATCACATGAAGGTCAAATCTAAGAAAAGAAGATTCAAGATACTAGGGGTAAGAGGCCTTAAAGGAATATGAGAAGGAAATTGTTAAGAAAAAGACCCTTTTTCATGAGCCTTCAAAGGATGGGGAAAAGTAAATAAAGTTTGCCTACAATTATCTGGATTTGATGTGTATTTTAATTCCTAATAGTAACATTTTTTTTTTCACGAATGCAGATATTAAGGGTGCAAGAAAAAGTTACAGAGGAAGAACATTGGGCTTTAACTTGAAAAGTAAGTTGAACTGAGGAAAGTGCTTTTCTAATATGAATGAGGGAGATAAAGGAACAAATTGAAAAGACACTAGAGAGAAGATAATTAATGGAGTAGTGTGCTAGAAAGGATATTTGTGCAAGTGTATGCAGTGTGTAGTTTGTGTGTGTGTTTTAGGACTGAGAAAGGAAACTGGAAACTACCTTAATTTCTCTTTCAGTCCTTTGAGTAATAACCTGGATTGATTGGCTACTAATGCTTAATATCCCTTTATACCTCTCCTGTGCTCTGATCAAATCTTTTTTTCTTTTTCAGTATAAAATCTTCTAGATTCCATTTGTCATATATTTCCACAAATATAAAAAGCACTGCTTTTCTAATCCTCACTCTCTAGCTCTGCGAACATTCAGAGAGAGAGAGAGAAAAAAAAAACTTTCCTAGGATTACTCATGGCAAAGAAAAGACTATTTCCTCCGTCTTGTGTATATAAAACTTATGTTAACATTCTTTCTAGAAATAGAACTGGCCATATATGCCTTTGACTGTTCTTATGAAAAATTTTTTTGTCATTCTCTATTGTTCTCAGAATATTGGCATTTTGGAAATACATTTAAGAAGTGAAGAAGCACAAAGAGGTCTCTGAGAAAAACCAACTTGACAAATATTACTGCACAGTTTTTATAATTCTCCTCTACGAGGTCAGGCCTCAAGAAAGACAAAGGTCACATATTTCTTTTTCATATTGGAATGGTCATAACATTATTTAGACTTTTAGTAGAAAATTACTTTATTTCACATAATCTTTAAGTGAGAAGTAGGATTTCTGCATGATCTGTGAAATGAAGGTTAAATAGAAGTAGGAAGGCCACCTCTGTACATTGTCACCAAAGTGTCCCTAACTTTTATCCTGTCTGGAACATCTCTTACATATGATTCCTATTTCTTAGCTCGAGACTGTGACTACAAAAACCTTTTGTTCCCAGCACCGCCAAAGCTTCCATCTTCTAGCAGTGACCTGCTCATAAGATGTGTTTAGCACCTGCTCATAAGATGTGTTTGCACATCGTTGGTACCTTATAGTGACATGCATGTTCTCATCAAGAAGGCTGTCATAGGATTCAAGAGATGTTAACATTTTTCCATCTGTGTGTGTGAAAGTGACGTTTCCTGTTAATTTTGTCCTCTTGCTGAATTCCCTAAGCAAAAGCCTTCTGTAGGAGGCAGAATGATGTCATTATAGTCATAGCATAAAATTTTCAACCTTTAGAATGAGACATATTGTGGCATATATTTCACTACTTTTAAAAGCAGTGAAACAATAACTTGGAGCATGATGATATCAATTTTATATTTTCAAGTGTGATGGTTTCCAGAGCTCAGAGAATGACTCCAGGACTATTTCCCCAGGGAACATGACGTTCCATTGTAGTCTTCATAGAGGAAGCCCATCTTTGGTTGCTTGTTTTTATGATAATAGAGACTTGACTATTTGATTTCAGAAGTATAGAGATTTGTGCAAATAAAGCAGTCTATCAATAACTGCTCTGGGAGAAAATTATCTGTTTTCAGTAAAGGTCATGATTAGGTGATCTAAAAATGAAAGAAATTCAGTCTTTTCAGTCTGAGTCTGAAGGCCTGAGAACCATGGTAGCTGATGGTGTAATTTCTGGTCCAACTCTTTAAGACTTGGCAACCTGGAGCTCTGATGTTCAAAGAGAGGTGATGATGATGTCCCAGTTCAAGCAGAGAGGATGAATTCATCCTTCTTTTTGCTCTTGTTCTACACAGGTGCTCTATCCATGGTTTGGGTGATGCCTGGCACATTAGTAAGGCAGAACCTCTTTACTCAGTCTTCTGCATCAAATGTTAATTCTTCTATAAACAATCCCCTAAGGGGTGAAGGTGGGATCTAATGTCTCTAACTTGTAAAGAATATAGCCCAAGTCTCAAAGTCACACAAAGACTGAGATTTAATCATAATATTAAAGAATACTTTTCTCTACACTCCTTACTGTCACATCAATAAGGATCTGGTATTATAATGGCATAATATACCTCAAAGCGCTGTGAGACAAACCAATCAAAAGAAGTTCTTAGGGATGTCAAACACAATAGGGAAGACAAACACAAGGACACTGAAAGAATATAAAGTTTCTAGCACCTACAGCTATAAAGAATATTAAACATATCCCTCCTCATAGGCATAACATAAAACTTCAGAATATAAATCTATTCACTTCATCTCCTACTACATGGTACATTATGTCTGACTTTCCATAAAAAATTACAAGACATACTAAAAGGCAAGAGAAAAGCCCAAAGACAAATCAAGCATTAGCCTATACTGAGAAATGAACAAATGTTGGAATTACCAGGGACATTAAAAATAACTATGACAGATATGTTCAGGATTCTGTGAAAAGGTAGAATAAAAGAGAAAGAGGTTGAAAAAAAAGCAGAAAGATGGAAATTCTAGGGATGAAAATCAAAAGGAAAAGATAAAATCAAAATCACTATCAGAATTAAAAAATATTTTAGAATGGTTTATCATCTGAGAAAAATAAGTTAGCTTGAGGATCATTCACTATAAATTTACTGAGAAATACACAGAGTAAAAGGAATAATGATAAGTACAAAAGAGCAGAAGATCCAGATAAGTATGGGATGATTATAAAAATATAATTCACATGTAAGGGGAATATCAGAAGGAAAACAAAGAGAAAAAGAAGCATTAAAGCAATAACGGCTAAAAATTTTCCAAAATGAATGATGTATACCAAATCATAGATGTAAGGATCAGAGAAAACTGACCCCCCCCAAAAAAAATCTAAGTATACTCTAATCAAACTGCAGTAAATTAAGCTTAAAGAGAAATTTTTGAGAGAAGCTAGAAGACAATAAATTATACTTTATAGAGAAAAATGATGAGAATTAAAACATACTTCTCTAAAAAAAAAACTATTATCAAAATGGAAGTTAAGTTGAATATTTAAAGCATTGAAGGATAAAGCAAAATGCAACCTAGGATTCTATAACAAATGGAAGTATTTGCCGCAGCACAAGTCACGAGCCACTGAAGCAGGAACAAACTTTATTTTGGAACTCCCGAACTCCCGTGAATGCCACGCAAGTGGCTTTCTCCCAGGACACACCACACCAACTGGAAATCCCTCCTCCAGAAATCCTTCCTCCCACACTTCCCCAACCAATGGGAACTCTCCAGGAATCCCCGTGAGAACTCCAAAGTAGCAGGTCAAGGTGGACAGCAAGGGTCTAATATACAATTGAATACACAGCTTAACATAACCATTATCATCTCAATGGCTTGCTGGCATCACCTCTCAACCACTCTGTTCTGGCAAAAATGCCATGTGTCATTCCCACTCGGCTATGGCTCTCAGCAAGTATTCTTCAAAAATGAAGGCAAAAAATTAAGATTTTCTTAGACAAGTTCTGAGGGACTTCTAATGAATAGATTTTTATTGAAATACAACTTTTAAAAATGTTTTAGGAGAAGGAAAATGATATATGCACTGAAATTCTGTTATTTGAAGGTGGATATGGATTTGTTAAAAGTGTAAAAGGAAAAAATCTAGGGTAACCAAAAAAGTTTTTTCTATGAATATAATTAATAAACTAATAGAGGAATGAAAAGAGAATCATAAGACATGTTGAATAAGCAACAGAGAAAATGATACAAGAAGAAAAAGAAACCAAGTAATGAGCAAAAACATAAATGTTGTAGTACATATTGAACCAGGTATATTTAAATCCTTCTTTTTTAAAGTAGTTTATGTATAGTTTAATCGAAGGGTATACAAATGAAGGAGTAGTACAAATGAGACAAGTAAAAGAGAAAATCCAAGCACATTATCAATGAGTAACAGGAGTCAGGCAACCAACAACCGTTTAGGTAACTGTTGAACACACCTCCACGTTGTCCTGAAAGAGGATGAATATGCCAGTGTTGTGAAATCCTTTATAATGTGAATAGTCCACGTATGCCAATTAAAATTCTAATACACAATCCAGGATGACTCCACGTAAAACCACAAAATAGGATCCTGACTAGAATAAGTTATACTCCATGTATGTATAATATGCCAAAATATACTCTACTGTCATGTATATCTAAAAAGAACAAATAAAAAAGAAAGGAATTGGTACTCCTATCAAGTTATAAATGAAAATTGTTATAGAATTAGAAAAACAATCCTAAAATTCACATGAAACCACAAAACACTCTGAGTAGTCAATGTAGCCTTGAGCAAAAAGAGCACCAAAAATATATACACAGATGAGATGTAAACATGTATGAAACTGATCAAGAACATCTACCATTAGAAAATTCCACATTAGAATAGCATTGAAATATCACCACACAACTGTCAGAATGAACAAAACTTTAAAAATTAAACATTATCAAATGGTGCTGAGAATGTGAAAAGTAGGAGTCACTTTGGAAGGCATATATATAGTGCTAAATGTCAACTTACCACATAATCTATCAATTGTGCACCTAGATACTTATTTGCCCATCTCTTCTGTTAAGTCCACACAAAAGCCTGCACATGAATAAGCATAACAACTTTATTACTTATGTCCCAGACCTAGAAGTTACCAAGATGCCTCTTGGTAGTGAATACATAAACATGCTGTGGTATATCCATGAAATTAATTATTACTCAGTGATTTTAAAAAATGGAGCATTGAAACCAGAAGATGTAGCTGAATCTCAAATGCTTATTTTTAAGTGAAGGAAGACAGTCTGAAAAGGCTTCATTCTATGTGATTTCAATTGTAAGACAACTTTGGAAGCACCACACCTTATTCCAGTAAAAAGATGAGTTGTTTCGGGATAAAAGAGGAAGAATGCAGTAAATTAAATACAGGACTTTAGAGTGTGGTGAAACTATCAGTAAAATACTGTAATGCTGGGTATGTAATGTGTTTGTCAAAACACAAAAAATCATAGGGCAAAGAATAAAATAATACAAGAAATATTTTTAAATTATTTAGGAGTTTTTGACATCTCAGGATAGAATTCCATATATGGCAAAAACAAAACCTTGCAAATATATAAAACTTCAATGAACTTGGGGAAAAGAGGTGGTGATTTGAGTCAGTTTTGGAAAGCAGGAGTCTGTAAGACTAAATGCAAAAGAGTTGTGCAGAAAAGTACCATGCAAAATGGGTAGAGTATGTTTCTGTGATAGGTTACCAATTCTGATAATGCGTGTATGTTGGAATAAAATAATTAAGGAAATAGGTAATGGACTGAGAGAGTCAGCTTTCTTATGCATGGAATGAGAATATATCGATAAGCAGAGAGAGGAGGGTATAAATGATCAGTTTGATAGTGGATTACAGTTGAAGATATCAGTATAAATTCATATTTAGTTTAATATAGATACTGATGGTCATATGTATAGTAATATGTATAGATATCTATAAATACATGGATTAGTATGTACAGATTTCTTTGTTGGATGAGAATGCCTTAAAAGTGTTATTCCAAGTCCTTGGTTATAACTCAGTGGTAGGACGCTTGTCTAGCACGTGTGAGGCACTGGGCTTGATCCTCAGTACCACATAAAATAAATATATAAATTAATTAAATAAAGATATTGTGTCCATCTACAACTAAAAATATTTTTTTAAAAAAAGTGTTATTCCATTGTGGAAAAAAACACCCTTGTACCCACGTTTTTGTTTCTAAAATCCATTCCACAATAAAAAGAATTAGAGTTCCATAAAGTAATAGGCAGAAATACTTTGAGGCAGAAAATATATAAAATACACCTGAATCATCTTATAGCAACAGAAATCAGTAAAATGTTTTACACACACACACACAGGCACTAAGTGATGGGAGTTTGTCAAAATTACACAGAATCCAAAGGAAGGATTCTTGGATTTTTGTGAATTCAAGTTTTCATGAGATATGGTAAGAACAATGAGCAGAAAAATAAAGTAGTATGGTATTTTAACAAATTATAAAATAAATATCCATTAATCTGCACTGATTTCAAATAAGTGATTGTATAAATAAAGAAATTAGGAGAAAAAGACAAATTGCAGGGAATTATAAATATTTTCCCTGTCAAGAAGGTAGAGTATAATTACTCAATATTTAAATGAAGGCTATACCTAGTGAATCTTTTTCAAAAAGTACAGAATGGAAAGGAGCCAAAGTAACCACTTTACAGTGAAGTAGCCTGACAAACTGATAGTATGGTCCATTGATAAGATGTGATGAAAATGATATTTTACTTTTATGATCATCCTCTGCAAAACATGTTACCTTGGTCTAATAAGAAGTCATGTACTGGGCAAATACCACTTGATGGGCATATTTAAAAATACCTAGTTCGTACTCAGAACTATCAATGTCATCAAAAACCAGAGAAGGAAAACTTGCCAAAATGAAGCTTACCCTAAGGAGACATGACAACTAAATATAATGTGTTATTCTGGAAGTAAAATAATAATAATAATAATAATAATAATAATAATACAATATTGGATAAAAACTAAGAAATTAGAATAAAATATGGATTTTGCTTAAAAATGTTTTATCCATAATGTTTTATTAATATTAATAAATGTACTATACTAATATAAGGAGTTAATAATAATGGCAGATGGTAAATAGTTTATGGGACATGTCTGCACCATTGCACATTTTTTACATCTGAAAATGTTTAAAAAGTTTTATTAATAAAAATGTTACTTAATTCATATTATATAGGGAAAAAAATCTCAAGAATAACTTATGATACTAAAAACTTATATTAAACTGGACATAATTACACACACCTGTAATCACAGCAATTCTGTAGGCTGAGGCAGTAGGATCATGAGTTCAAAGCCAACCTCAGCAAAGCGAGGCACTAAGCAACTCACTGAAATCCTATCTCCAAATAAAGTACAAAAAAGGGCTGGGAATGTGGCTCAGTGGTTAAGTGCCATTGAGTTCAAAACTGTTACATCAAAAATATAAAATGTATATTAATATTATTAATATCATATAAAATATATTGTATATATAAATCATTAACCTTGAGGAGAAAACCATTTTAGGACTACTAATCAGCATCGGTGTGATGAAAAGTCTCCATATCTAAACTTTATTAAAATAAATTAAAAAAAATAAAACATTCTAGCTAACTTCTTTTTTTTTTTTTGATACTGGGGATTAAACTCAGAGGCATTCGACCACTGAGCCACATCTCCAGCCCTGTTTTGTATTTTATTTAGAAACAGGGTCTCACTGAGTTGCTTAGTGCCTCACTGTTACTGAGGATGGATTTGAGCTCTTGATCCTCTTGGCTCAGCCTCCAGAGCTTCTGGGAGTACAGGTGTGCACCAGCATGCCCCGTCTACCTAACATTTTTAACCTCAGTTTTACTATGTGGTTTACACTTTTACCTTAAGGACCCTTAAATATTTTTTAAATAATATTTTCAATTTATCAATATTGATGAAATTATCATATGGTTATTTTAAAAATATATATTATTTAAAATAAATACATATCATATTTTTTAAAAATAATATTTCTATTTGTTATAGGATTAATAGACATTAATCATAGAAAGTATTGAAAAGTATAATGAAGAAACTAACAACTCATAAATTGTATAAACCAAAGATAACAAGTTTTTTAAGATTTTAGTATTAAAATTTCTAGCCATAACATTATAGTTTAGTAAAATATTTTAAATGTAAAGAAAAACATTTCTATATTGATATGATATTTTAAAGAGTATTGAATATCTTTTAGGTTATTCTGCCCTTCCCCACATTGGGTTCTGGAGTTAATCTACCATTTGGTATATATTTTTGGGAAATGCAAATAATTTTACATATAATTATATTAGTGAGAAGCTGTCATATAAGTTATATCTACATTTTGACATTATGACCGAATGCCTTTGCTAGTAAAAGTAAGCAAAAAGTGTCTTAAAACTATCAAAACTGATATCCTGGACATAGAGTCAATTTAATTGAAAATCCTTTTCATTTGTGAGTAAATCATTTAGTCAATAAATTTATGCAAACTTATATAACAGTCATTATTTCAGGCCCTGAATATGACAATGAACCAAAGAGACACATGTCTTTACCACACAGAACTTACATTCTAGCAAAAGGGGCAGATAAATTGTATGGAAATTGTCATATGGTAATAAATACTCCTGAGGGCTGATGAGGATTGAGTCAATGTGGGTAGAGTTGGAGGAAGGCCTTAGGATGGTAAAATCCTAGAGGATTCGAGTTTCTATAACCAAAGGGGAATCCTTGTTATTCTGTAGTTATTGTAACAAAGATATAATGACAGAATGGTATACAGTGGATGTCAGGTTAAAAATTTTATGGAGTATGATGGAGGTCTTTCCATGAATATTCCAAGTTCAGAGGCCCTTTCTGCATTCCTGTCCTGCTCTCTTCTGTGGAGTTACTAGGCTTCATGATTCCTGTCAATGTTGGTTCAAAGGCTTGAGGAAGTGCCTGTTTAAGTACAAAGCTGCATTTAGAAAAAAAAGAAAAACCAAAAGAACAGTGGTTTTTCTCCTGCCCCCTGAGTGTCAATTCTGTTCATGAGAAAGTTTTTCATAGGACCTCATGAGACTTCCTCATGGCCAGACAAGGAAATTATACAGACTGTACCCTGATCCCTTTTTATTTAACAGCCTTAACTATATTATCAAATATATCTTTCTGAGCCTCAACATACTTGTCTGCAGAAGTAAAATGACAGGGTTACTGTCTGACAGTTAAGAAGCTTAGAAACTGCTACTTCATCCTAACAACAAGCAAAAAGCTAAGTAAACTTTTTAGAAAAGCCAAATGACTTGCCAAGCCCCATGGCGCATGCCTGTAACCTCAGCCTCTGAGGAGGCTGAGGCAAGAGGATGGTGAGTTCAAAACCTGCCTCAGCAATTTATCAAGACCCTAAGCAACTTAGCAAGACCCTGTCTCTAAATAAAAAAATTTTCTAAAAAGAGCTGGAGTTTTAAGTCCCTTGGGTATAACTACTACATCCTAGGAGTGGGATGACTGAGTCAAATGTTGGTTCCATTCCAAGTTTCCTTAGGTATCTTCATACTGTTTTCCAGAGTGGTTGCACCATTTGGCAGTGCCAGAACAATTAAAAAAAAAAAAAGTGTGGGTTAGTGGGTGGAGATATAGCTCAGTGGTTGATTGCCCCTGGATTCAATCCCCGGTAACAAAACAAAACAAAACATCAAAACAAAAACAGAAACCCAACAACTCTTCTTATTCACCAAAGAAGTATTATAAGAAGACACAGGAAATTACATTTGACCAGACCATAAACCCATCAGCAGGAATAAGTGCTAGAGTATTGACAAATTGCCAAAGGCTCAGTGTGGAAAGTCTGAGTTGAAAATTCACAGTAAATACTGGAGGAAAATCAACACATGCTTCCAGAAGAAAGAAGGAAAAGGGAGCCACTTGAAAATATGTCAGAGCATGTTCTTCTTTGTAACAACACCTGCACTCAGGAAAAAAAGAATTTCTCCCACAATTTAACCTGTTGTGATTATATCTGAGCCTAATTCACCTGGGGAAAGGTAAACACACAACTCCATCTCCCTTTCTCTATCCTGTCCCACATAAAAACAGAAGGGTAAACTGAGAAGCAGAGATACAAGCTCACCAAATGACTGAGACCTAATCACAGGACCACAGAATGTTTCCCCTTTCCCTCCAAGAAGACAAAACACTCCTTAATGTGCATACACCCAATGACTTTAGCAAAAGGTGTGTTCAAATAAACTGATCAAATATCCTGCTATAGTTGAAAACTTTAATACCCCTTATTATGAATGAACAGAAAAATCAGCCTAAATAGTTGCTCTCAACAGCACATCAACCAACCAAATATAATTGACATCTATACATTGTTTCAACAACCTAATACACATTCTTCTCAGGATTACATGGAACATTCACCAATATAAACCATATTCTGGCCCACAAGACACATCTCAATAAAATTTAAAACAGGGCTGGCTGTAGCTCAGTGGTAGAAGGCTTGCCTAGCATGTGTGAGACACTGGGTTCAATCTTCAGCACTGCATAAAAATAAATAAATAAAATAAAGGTATTGTGTGCATCTACAACAAAAAAAACAAATGTAAAAACATTTTAAACAATAGAAATTATTCAGTACCTACTCAAATCCCAATAAAATTAAATTAAAAATCATTTACAGAAGGAGAACTAAGAAATCTCAAAATCGTTTCAGGTTAAACAACACACTTATAAACAACAAAGGGGTTAAAGAATAAATAAAACTTAACAAAATGTGTGGAATATAGTAAAAGCAGTGTTTAGAGGGAAATTTATACATTGAATATGCATATTAGTAAAGAAAAACATCTAAGCTTCCATTTTAAACTACTACAAAGACAACCAAATTAGTATCTAATGCTAGCACAAGAAATGAAAACTAGAGGAAAAAAAATCAATGAGAGTGAGAACAGTAGTAGAGAAAAATCAATGAAATAAAAATCTGGTTCTTTGAAAAAAATCAATAAATTTTATAAGCCTCTAACCAGGGAAATTAAGAAAAAAAGAATATGTAAAATATGAATACCAGAAATGAAAGAGGACATTACTACTGATATAATGGATATTCAAAAGATAATTAAGGGGTATTATGAACAACTCTATGCTTATAAATTTGATAAACTAGATGAAATAAACCATCCTTGAAAGATAATGGCATAAATTGCCAAAAGAAATAAATAGTCTGAATATTCCTTTATACATTAAACAAACTGAATCACTAATCAATACCAATATAAAACAGCACTCGACTCAGTTAACTTTTAGTGAATTTACCAAATTTTTAAGAAAAAAATTATGCCAAGTCTCTACAATCTATTCCAGAAGATGAAAGTAGAGGGAATATTTTCTAATTGATCCTATCAGGCCAAATACTAGAAGCAGAGGAAAACATTACAAGTAAACCATAGATTAGTATTTCTCAAAACATAGATGCAAAAATCTTCAAAAATATTAAAAATCAAATCCAATCATTTATAATAATGTTAAACCACAATAACCAAATGGGATTCATTCCCATTATGCAAGGGTAATTCAACATTTAAAATCAATTAATTTAATTCATCCTATCAACAAAGTAAAGGAAAATCACATAATCATATCAATAGATGTGAAAAAGGCATCTGATAAAATCCAGCATTCATGATAAGAGCTCTCAGCAAACTAGGAATAGAAGGAACTTCCTCAACTAGGTAAACATCTTTAAATACCTTACAACCACACTAATTGAGGTAATAATAGATCAGTAGAGTAGGATAAGAGGATCAGGGGAAGGAAAGAGGGGAGGAAAAGGAATGGTACCAGGGAATGAGATAACTATATAATCATAATGTACAAAAAACCCCTCCCTCTAGACATTGTACTTAATGGTGAGAAACTCAAAACTTTCCCACAAATATGAGAAAAAGGGCAAGGACATCCCCTCACACCACTGCTTTTCAACATTGTACTGGACATTCTCACTAATGTATTCAGAAACAAAAAGAAAAGGTATACAGACAGGAAAAGAAGAAATAAAACTGTCTTTGATTGCACTATGTAGAAAATCCAAAATAATTGACTAAAATCTCCTAGAACTAAGCAATTTTTGCAAGGTTTCAGGATACAAGTTTAGCATGTAAAAGCCAATTGCCTTCCTATGCAAAGAAAGTGAAATGTGGAATTTTCAACACTTGACATTTATATTAGCATTCAAATAATGAAATACTTAGGTATAAACCTAACGAAATATTTACAAGATAGAGGATAACTACAAAACTCTGATAAAAAAAAACTGCAGAAGATAACTTCCCCAGATACAGAAAACCATTACTCCAACAAGAATAACCAACTCCTTGCATCTACCTACAAGATATAATTGGGTTTTTTTAATTTGGAAAAAATATAGGGCTGGGGGGTTGTAATTCAGTGGGACATCACTTGCCTAGCATGTGTGAGGCCACATTACAAGTAAACCATAGACTAGTATTTCTCATAAACATAGATGCAAAAATCTTCTATTTGAACTGATATCCAAAAATATACCAAGAACTCTTAAGAATCAAGATAAGAAAATAAATAACATGAACAAAAGGTGAACTAAAAAACTGAATAAACTCTCACCTAAGAAGATATACTAAATAAAGAACTAAATAAATGAAGAAATATTAAAATATTCCATTTCCATGAACAGGTGGACTCAAATGTTATCATGATGTCAGTTCAACTTGATCTATAGATTCAATGACAACCCAATCAAAATCACAGTAGGTTATGTTTTGTATGTTTATAAACTTACCCTAAAGTTTAAACGAAGAGGTGAAAGTTCTAGAACAACCAATTTACTACTGAAGGAGAAGAATAAAGTCTGAGGACTGTCACTACCCCAATCCACTATGTGCTGGTAAGCCACAACAATTAAACATGGTACAATAAAGTGATAATGTACTGTGTATTTCAAGAATGGAATTTGAAAGTTTTTAATTATAAATGATAAATAGTTGAAGAGAGATATATTTGACCTGATTTAAACATAATGCAACATTTTTGCATGGCATTGCATACATATGTACAGTTTCTATGTGTTAGTTAAAATTCATTTAAATTTCTAGAAAATATATTTGACCTGATTTAAACATAATGCAACATTTTTGCATGGCATTGCATACATATGTACAGTTTCTATGTGTTAGTTAAAATTCATTTAAATTTCTATAAAATAAAATGAAAAGGCAGTGTGGTATTGGTGGAAAATGTACAAACAGAATAGAAATGAAACAGAATAGAAAGCTCAGAAATAGACCCACATTGACATGGTCCACTGGTCTTTAACAAAGGGGAAAAGGCAAAACGATCAAAGAAAGAGAGTCTTTTCAACAAATGGTGGTGGAACCACTGGATATTCTCATGCAAACACACACACACACACACACACACACACACACACACACAAAGAATCTAGACATAGACCTTACACCTTTTATGAAAAATAACTCACAATGCATCACAAACCTAAAGACAAAATCCAAAACTGTAAAACTCCTAGAAGATAACCTAGATGATCTTGCGTACAATGATTATTTAGATACAACACAAAAGGCACCATGCATGAAAGAATAATTAATAAGTTGTGCTTTATTAAATTAAAAAAAATATGATCCGCCAAAGATGATGTAAAGAAAATGAGAGAACAAACAAGATTGGGGAGAAAATGGAAAAAAAAACACACCTATATACCAAGAACTCTTTAAGAATCAAGATAAGAAAACAAATAACATGAACAAAAAGTTAACTAAAAAACTGAATAAATTCTTACCTAAGAAGATATACTAAATAAAGTACTAAATAAATGAAGAAATATTAAAATATTCCATTTCCATGACAGGTGGACTCAAATGTTATCATGATATAATTTATATCATAACATTTATATCATTTATATATCATCAGATATCATTTATCTGATAAATGACTGTTATCCAAACATATACCAAGAACTCTTAAGAATCAAGAATAAGAAAACAAACAACCTGAACAAAAACTTAACTAAAGAACTGAATAAATTCTCACCTAAGACAATATTCAGGTAGCAATTAACTACATAAAAAATGTTTAGCATCATATTGAGAATTGTAAATTAAAATAATACTAAGATACTATTAGATACCTATTAGAATGTTCAAAACCCAAGACCTTGACAATGCCACAGACTAGTGTGGACGTGAGACAATGAGAACTTCCATTCATTGTAGAATGTTCAATATTTTGAAAGATAGCTTGGTGAGATCTTAGTTCTTAACAATTCAGCAATTGTGCTTCTTGATGTTTACCCAATGAATAAAACCTTACACCCACACTAAAACCTGCACACAAATGTTCATAGCAACTTTATTCATAATTGCCAAAACTTGGAAGTAACAAATATGGCGTTAGTAGGCAAACTGGTATTACTAGGCAATGGAATATTACTCAGTGCTAAAAAAAATATACCATCAAACCATGAAAAGACACGGAGAATACAAATGCACATTATTAAGTGAAAGAAAGTTACTTGTATGTACATGATATAGTCGGAATCATATAGTATGTGGCTTCTAGTTTCTGCTGTTAAGTAAAATGTTGGAATCATATATCATGCTATATGACAGTCTGTAAAAAGAAAAACTATGGCGATAGTAAAAAATGTCAGTGGTTGCCAGGGTTTAGTGGTACAGGCAGCCATAAACAGCTGGAGCACAGATATGTAGGCAATGAAACAACTCGGTGAGGTACTAGAATAGTGGATACATGTCATTATAAGCCCATAGATTGTACAATTGCCAAGAGTGACTTCTGATGTAAACTGTGGGCTTTGGGTTATAAAAACATGTCAGAGCAGGCTCATCAATTAGAGCAAAGGTACCACCGTGGTGTGGGACGCTGACCATGGGAGAGGTTGTGTACATATGAACTGGGGTGTAGAGAACTCACTATACTTCCTGCTGGATATCTCTGTGAAACTAAAACTTCTCCCAAAAGGTCATTATTTTTTAATGAAATATTGTGGCTGAGTTATATAAATAATATTTTGGTAAATTTAAGGTCAACACGATTAATTTGGGGGGATTTTAAAACATTTATTGTCACAAAATGTGAAACTTATAATACAGAGAGTTAATGAGACTTACAAGCTATATTCATATGGATTTATAATTAGGTTTCAAATTTACATAATAACAGAGAGTAGGAAGTTGTTAGTTCTTTAAAAATGAAATTTCTACAGTATAAACCAAAAGACTTCTGGTCATTGAAACACAAGATGAGGTTTATAACTGTTGCCAAGAACTCAAGCAGAGTTTAAAGGAAATTTAAGCTGACATTTGAGACACAGTTTGTGATCTGAGGTTCAAGTTGACAATGATTGGTTATTTTTTATTGTTTGATCTGAGTGGAATCAATCAGTTATAGAACCAGTTGCTTTTATTTGTTCTTCGGGTTTACAACCTTTCTCAGCTGAGATGTAATATGAAACCAGATGCCATCCTGAAAGCCATGAAGAAATGATTCAGAAGGTAAATAATTATTGTCCATTTATACTGGGTATTTAAGCACTTTCATTTTCTCTGTTTCCTTATTTTTTCTTCCTAGGAACTAAATAACTAAAATAACCAAGATTAGTTATTTTTCTTTTAAGATAGAATTACTTAGCTGATGACATAAAAATGTCAGGTGCTAAATTATTGGGATAAAAAGAGCAGATTCTATGCTTATCTAGATATGTTCTTATTTATAGGGTAGTAGGCAAACCATTTTCTCTAATTTCATCACATCACAATCTAGAATGTTATAGAAAGTGTCTGAGTTCTTTTGTTTATTCATTCACTCAATGATTTATTGAGCACTTATTATGTGCCAGGTGCTACTCTAGGATGTAATGTTACGCAAAGGAAGAACCATTCTGCCCTCATGGAGATTACTGTTGACTGCAAGAGATAAGCCTTGTAATGATAAGAACTAGGAAGAGACAATGTATAGGACAGTGATGTAGGTATCTGGCATGGGGAAGTAAGGAAAATCCTCCCTAAGGAGATAAAAATCAAGATGAAGGCAAAGGTTAAGTAGAAGTGGAAGAGAACAAAAGAAAGTATTATAGGCAGACAATAATTAGTAAAATGTGTTGGCATACTCAGGGCTTAATATGAGTTTTTTGTCAATATATATCAGTAAATAATAGGATAATTGCTTATAAAATTGCCCTAGATATGTACTTCAAACTTCAAATTATTAAATTAGATCACTTAGGAAGATCAGGAGTGGGTTTTTTTCTTTTCTATTTTTTTTTTAAATAGAGTTACCATACTTTCATGTAATCGAAACATTACACAAAAAACTCAAAATAGTTGAATTAGCTGTATTTTGTTTTACCAAATATCTGTGTCCTTGTTCATTTATTCAAAAATAAATTTAGCATTCAACACCTTACTTTCAATCAAAGAAAACTGATTTTGCTTAAAAATATTATACTTTTAAAATTCCCATTTGCAACCTGCCATGCTTGGCACAGAGGACAGCCTCATAAGGCAAAGGGGCGCGGTATCCTCAGAGGGACCTCTTGGCCAGTCAGAATGCTCATTATCAGTCCAATTATCCCCTGATAATTAGCCTGCCTGTGGGAATAATAGGCTGGGATGACTTCACTTGGTGCTGACATATTCTCAGCATCCTACATATTACATTCAAAACTTCTTAACTTCTTGTTAAATAAGGAAAGAATCTGATTCTAGTGGTTATCATACTTTATTTGCTCAACATTTAACTTCCTACAACTACTGAAGGGTACTCTGATGAGAACTCTGGGTATATTCCTTGTTTTTAGTGAGCCTTGCAGTGTTGGGGATAAATGAAGTTCAGCTTTCTCATTTTGTCTGTATACAACTTTGTTTAAAAAGAAAAAAAAAAGTCTCCCTTCTTGGACTCTGTGAAATTTACTCATAAGATAACACCCCTCGAATGGAATGACTTGGCTTGTTAATGCTTACCAGCATTTCAGCACTTCTAGCTGGCTGGCCAGTGTCCAAATGAGTCTAGGGAATGGCCAAGGGAAGAAATACTGATGGAATTTTTCAGAGGACAGGGTATTTGCTTTTGTGTGTTTCTTGAAATAATTAGGTTGAATTAGGTTAATGTTCATGGTATAGTGCTTTAAAGTTTCCAATTTGAGATTCAAATGTCCTCATTTTTATATGTCTAGCACTCCTGAAAACTTGTTAGTAGGATAAGAATGTTTGTATTCTTTACATCCCCCCTTTTTTTAAAAGCTGTGTAAATTTATCTGTTTAATAAATAATTTGCACACTGGCCAGAAACCAAGTGGACAAACTGTACTCACTAACCCTTTAATACTTGGTTCCTTTGTATAGTGACCTAGCCCATTATTAGATAATGAAAGAGTGTATGAGAAAGTGGGAGATTATTTATGATGGAAACAAAATGAAACTAATGGGACAAGATTTGAAAGCTGTGATGCATGAAAGGTGCTATGCAGGCAGCTCTGGCACCATGACAGATAGAGAGAAAGGCTCAGTGGGAAGCAGCAGTGTGAACATGACTATGAAGAAGAAAGAATGGATTTCCTGAATGAATCCTTGCCATCTGGTGTTTGTTTAATACACAATGAAGGTCAAATGGCTACTGATCCTTTTTTCTATAGTCCAGTGACTACAAGAATGAGAGGAATCAATGAGCTTATCGATATGTCTGGAAAGGACTCACCATATGATCTGATTGAGTCAATAAAACTCAAGTAATTCATCATTACCCTTCCAAAGGTGATGATGGATCTATGACTACAATTCTGTTTTAGTTCTTTTTTAGTTTTGTTGTTGCTGTTGTTGTTTACTAGTTTTCTGGATCAAATGTGGCAGATACTATTTTTCAAAATTAATGCCACAAGCATTTAATTTTATGTATGTGCATGGTTAGTGGGAAAGGTCAGAGAGAAGATTCTTAAAAAGCTGAATATTTTTCCCATCCACAAATAGATCTGACATTTATTGATGTTGAAGGATGGTGAATTAAAGAAATCTTTTTATGCCACTATGCCTTCTCTATGTAGGAGATCGATTACACACCTATTTTGTGTAATTATTCCTAAGGGAACATATTAACTTTTGGTGAAATGTGTTTGTTACGTGTTATACGTAAACAGCATACGCTTTGGGGAAGTCATATGTAGGTGGAACATATTACTTTGCATAATGTTCTCTTTCCCACAGTTTGGTCCATTAATGCACTTCCACAGTATGGTCTTGGAACTCTTACCTTCTGCTGCTGGAGTTGCAGGGTTTTCTGTTGAGCTATTTTTCAAAGACTAAAATAAAAGATACTTTTCTCACATTAATATTTCTCAGCTGCCATGAAAACAGGGATAGGAGAAGCCAAAAATAGAGGAGCCAGCTGTGGGAGGCTGCCTTTTTTTCTTATTTCTTTCTTTTTTTTTTTTTTTTTTCAGGACAACTCTGAAAAGTCTTTCAAATTCATTTCATAAGGAGTGTTAATGCAAATACTGTTTCACGTGTCTGCATGCTATAGTTTAGGAGCTGACAAACACTCAACAGTGACAGTGAATGTTATTTGTTATAGAGGTAGTAGAATTGTGAAGTTCATCTCTGGGGTAGATTTCATTCTTTTTGAAAAGACTCTCCGTATTACTGAAGCCTAGCTAATTAAAATAGAAGTGGGGTGATCATGAAAAAAAAATATTCTCTTCTCCCTCTAGTAGGCTCACTATGTTTTATTCCAGGTGCCAAACATTTTGTTGGTGTTTTGACTTTTTTATCTCTGAGTGTCAAAGTGTTACACGCTCCCCTGACTATGAAAAGGTATTACCCATCATTCTAGTGTGCAGGGGTACTATGTTAATATTTTGGCCTTCTGCTTTTTTCTAAACATTTTTCTGTAAATAATTGAGATAATAATGTAAATCCAGTTTTATAACTTGTTCCTTTTTGCTTAATATTTTTTCCTTATACTTTATGTCCATGAAACCTTCCTGACTTTCTGTTTTACCCTGATATACTGGTTGTTTCCTCCTTGGTGTGATTGAGAGACTGTCTTATAATACACTACCTTTAGAATTGGTGCTTGTACATTTTTATTTGCCAGCTATAAAACATTGTAAAGTAAGAACCTTCATTTGGTGTTTTTTGCCACATAGAAATTTAGAGTCTAATGATTAAAGTTATAGACAACAACAGGTATGTGTCTAACAATTAGAAATTGCCTATTTACTGAGGATATTAAGACAAAGGGTTGACGTAACAGAAACATGGTAGGAGGATTTTCTGTACTCAGTAGAAATTTAGATTCAAGTACCTAAAAGGGCCCTTACAACTTTAAGATACTAATATGCTGTTTGATCAAACTTTAATTGCTTACAGGTTAGACTTGCTAAGCCCTAAAGTGTAATGATAATGAAGATGCAGAGTTTATTCCTTGACATAAACTGATATGAGCATTTTGGACCATGTAGCCATCATTTAGAGGGTCATATTTATTCAATAGGCCTCAGAAATCTTTGTGGCAGTGCCACCATGCAGGCTGACAGGCCAACATGACTGGGGATGATTTGCCTACCCTTAACTTAGAAGATAACTGGATTCAATGGGAGCTTGCAAATCCTGAACACAAAAATGACTTTCCAATTAATTGCCTTGGATTTCTCAAGGTGAAAGGTGCAATAGAAATGTCAAAATGTGATTACTGTTATTATATTTTCTGTTACCAACCAATAGCTTTACCTCTTATGACTCATTTATTCAAAAGTTAGCATTAAACTAAGATGCAGTTTTGCATTCAAATTTTAAATAAAGAAAAAATAAATTTTGGATTTACAGCATAAATAGACTTCATCAGATATAATATACTTTAGATTCATGAGTCTTAACTGAATGGCTATTTTGCCTGCTGTTCTTTTCTTTGAAACAAAAAAAAAATATGTGGGTACATATTGTTTTAACATACGGATGTTGAGATTATGCAAATGACTGCAATTTTAACTATAGGATATCTTTATTGTGTCTTACTACACTTTCTTGTCATTTTTAAAGATGTGATTCATTAGATAAAAACGTGGTTCTTCATCTATTTTTCACATTGTTTTACCCTTGCATAGTAAAGACTGACATTTAAATTTTTTATTCTCAGAAGAAATGACCTGATATCAAACCATTTGGCAAAAATAATTGCCTAGAAACTCTCTATGACCTACAAATGGCATAATTCCTTAGTCATATTTACTAAAGATATCCCTATCTCAGAGTTAACTTCATCTACTTCCACTGCTCTTTAAATCTGGTATAAAATAAGACCATTTCCTAGTTTTAAGTACTAAGTACATTAAGGAGTTCAAAGTCTCCCATTAAAACAATAGGAAAAAGAAGGATGATTTCTACTTTGAACAGTTGAGTTCTATTAAATCTGATATCTGATTCCATAAGAACATCCTGAAGACATCTATGTCTAGAACTTATGGGTTATTAATATTTTACATTGACAAGTCATAAAGGTTATCAATTCCATTTCAGAATATTATTTATTTGGATGACTTGTACCTTATGCCTCTTTGTGGAAATAATTTTATTTAAAGTTATATTTTTTCAAAAAAGTTTCTATGCAAGATATATTTAAAATACAGTTTATAGAATGTTTTGTCATTATCATCATCATCATGATTTTCCCAACCTAAGCTCAAAAGCTGAAAGTTCTGTGGTTTTGCTTCCTGGAGGAAATTATCTGTGCAATCTGACTCTTTAAGTCATTGCTGGTGATTCTATGGGTGGAAAGGGGGAAGACTTCAAGCATAGCTGATTAGAACCAGCAATGCTAGCGATAAATGTTTGGCCTGTACATACAAATGAAGCTAAACACCAACCCAAGATTATTATACTGAGTGAATATAAATGCTGTGAATTTGTCAGGCTCACCTATTGGAGCTAGTAGCTATGAAGTCTTATTCCATTTCTTTTACATTTTTTGGATATCTGAAATGGAAACAGTAGTGTTGAGGAGTATTTGAATAACTTAGGTCTTTAAGTAAATTCTTTGGTAAAATTAAATTTTTATTATAAAATTATGTCTATTGACCATCAGATAATATCTGGTACATTTCAAATAATATTTAATTTTAAATTTTTATTATCACAGTTCTTTCAAGGTAAATTACATGTAGTTCAAATACCATGTCTGTCTGTATGCATGTCATTGTATTTAATAATATTCTCCCAGACAGTTAATTAAGAACTTGAAAATCAGTTTGGCTCAGTTTTCAGACAAAATCTTCTGAGGGCTTTGTAAAAAGGGATGGTAATTTTAATTTTCAGCTAATATTTGAGATGAAGGATATTTATATGTGTGTATTTAATATATGGTAATATTTTGTGTTTCACATATATTTTATATATATGAATATCTAAAAACTCTTCTCTTTGTTTGCCTGATGTTTGCTCAACTCGGGTCGGACTAATGGGCAAGCAACAAAACAATAAAATGGAAATTCTAACAGCACAAAGAGTTTGAGTAGGAAGATGGCCAGAGAGGATCAGACAATTAACCCCAAGAAGTTGGGTTCAGTGCCCTTATTGGAGGATTAGAGAGATAAAATAAGGTCATTTCTCTTGTATAGAAGAAGACAGAAAGGTCAATAACTGAGAAACATGGAGAGGGAAAAGAGGAAGAAAATACGTGGTGCTACTTTTCATTTCCTACTCTGTGACAAAGGTCAAAATGATAGCACTTTCTGAACTTTGAAGATGTGATCATCCTTTTCAGAGACTTGAGTTTCCAAAGTCTTATTCACTGAACTTCCTTCAAGTAGCAAAGGCTGTTTAAGAATGAACATCTAAAGCATGCAGGTTCTTGACTCCATGATGAAAATTTTCATCCCAACTAAGCAGCGGAGAAATACTTTAGTTAACCCATCAGACCCAAAACTGTATTAAGTGATATGACCAATTTACAGACAAATTTCAATACTATATCTTCTCAAAATTAATGTCAAAAGACATCCATTAGACACAAAAATTACACTGGCATATTTTCTTCTTTTTTATTAGTTGCTCAAGACAATACAATGATCTTGACATATCACACTGGCATATTTTCGGTGAACAACAACAACATCTATAAAAATGTCTATAGACTTAAATTTAGAGTTGGATATGAATTTTTCTATTCAATGTAACTGTTTTACCTACAATGTATTAAGTATTAATTTTTTGGTTACAATTTTAGAGAGTCTTGCACTTTCTTATAATAAATAGTTTCTCCAAAGCCCCAAATAGACATGAATCTAAGAGTGATATATAAAGGAAAGTAGTCTATTTGACTTAAAGACTAATTTTCATTTTATCCACCCTTTCTTTGGATCTTAAAATCTGGCAATGGAAAATCCTGCTAATTTTCTGAGCTTTCACAAGATATTCTTGTTATTTTACATTATTATTTATTTTTGCTTATTATTTTATATTTAATATAATCTCTGTACATATATGTGTGGGTATATATATACACACATAAATATACATATAGATGAATAGATCATTTTTATACTTTACTGTACCAAGGTTTGTGGGTTCTAACCCAAATTAAAAGATATCAACAGGCACTGTATGAGAGTCAGCAACACATGTAGATGCTCTTGTTATTTACAAAAATGCAAATAAAACTTCATAGGTTTTTGTGGGTGTTTGTTTTTTATAAATACCAAACACATTGACTTCTGCTTATTTTTATTGCCTTTTCCCTATTCTAAAACTACTAAGTCAGATCCTAAGAATTAACTGTGTTTGTAAGAAAAATCTCAAAAATTTTGGAAATCATAGAATTGAAGAATGTACCTTTTCCTACCAAATTGGAATGAAAAAAAAAGTCTAGAAATTGCATATATATTTGAATTCTAGTGACGTCGACAGTCACAAATCAGTTTTCTTCACTGCCTTGTTTGGGATGAATGCTAACTGAGTTAATATAGTTCATCATTTTTCACTCATGGAAATCTTATGATTTCATTTTTAGAAATGAACTCAAATGCAATTCTTCCTTGATTGAGTGACTAAGGCAGTGACTTTAGCATGGTATACTGTGGAGGAGAAAAATATATCGATGAGTCACAGAAAGTTTTAATGAAAGCACAGATTTTATTCCACTTAGTGACTCATTTGTGACTTTTCTTTCTCTGCTTAGTTGAAATGTTTTATTCCCCCTCACTCAAAGCAAAGAGAGCAGGGACTGAAACACTATGAATTTATTCTTTCCTCACTTCAAAAAAAGGCAAGGAGCTAAGAACCCTACAAAGAAGGCTCTTCCTAAATGTGGTCCATCACAGAGTTCTCTCATCCTCCCTTCTTTAAAAGATGAAGCTAAAATAATTATAAGTCTCAACTCTTAGGTTTGTCAAAGCTGTCTAGGAGACTGACTGTGATAAAATCAGAACATTGATTTTATGTTCCTACTAATACTCTTGAGGTAATTAATGAGCTTGTTTCTGTGTACAGACCAGCCTTCCATCTTCCCTTTGTGGAACTGACAGCCTCCCTGCATCACTGGCAGATCAGGTTGGCTAGTGCATAGGTTGAGCTGTGGACCTTGGGTGTGTGTGTGTAGTGATGGTGGTGAACAATTTGTAATAATCTAATTCAGATCAATGAGCAATTTTCTGCTACTTTGACACTTTCTTGCCATATTTTGAAAAACATTGCCAATCCCAAAGAAATAGTATAATTCTATTTTATTTTAATAAGGTCTGACCTATTGGTAGATGATGCATAAAATGTATTTTTTCTATTCTGAGACATATGAGCCTAAGCGAGTAGGATAGACATATTTTTTTAAGATTTTACGTCACATGGCATGATTATAAGATAAAAATATTGTATTTGTGAGTGTCATTGGGGAAATATACTTGGCAAGTACCAAGATTCTTCTGAAGATTGTGAAGCTGTGTTTTGCATTACAGATAATATAAACAAGAAGATGATAAAATTGCCTCTGTTTAGTTGTCAGGTCATGCTAATAATTATAAAACATCTTAATCTGTGAAATGCATTTGAAACTCATAATTTTTCCATTCAGTCATCTATCAAATATACTGAATATATTCTCTGTCTTATAATAATATAACTTTCTATAATATATACTAAAAAGCAATAGTTAAACCTACTGATATTCTTGGAGGTCAGATACCTTCTTAAGAAACACAAATACAAGAAAAGTGTAATTTAAAAGAGTGAACATAACTAATATTTGTTATAAAATAGTCTTTCTTAATTATAATAATTGCTATAACACAAACTCTCACCAGATAATGAAGTTTTGAGTGGCATAAAATGTAGCTTCCAGTAATAGATACAGAAATATGCAAATCAACTAAACCCAAGTATATGCTAATTGGCCAACACACCTCTCATTTAACCAACAGTGAGCTGTTCCACACTATCTGGAAATCAAATGGGTGACTGTGTAGGTGTAAATGCATCTCTAAATTAATTTTCCAATAATAGACAATCTCTAACAAACAGAAACTTGGAAAAATAAACAAGCATAAGGGCAGAAGGATATTTTGTGTGTGATTTTAATAAGTACGATGTTTTTCATGTTTAGATGCTGTGGAATTTCATCATCCACACAAAGCATAACAAAAGTAAACTTTGACTAAGGTTTCCTACACACAATGAGCTTTTGTGTCACTACAAATAACTCATTCTCTTCTTAACTATGAACCACATTACTCTAAGGGCAAGGCATCGAATGCATGTGTTTTATCAAAAACCAATTATATTTTGTCCTGGAGTCATAATCAATTCATGTGTTTTTTCATACAATATCCACTAGATCTGTGCACACAGATTTATTTTTATTTTTTCTAAAGTTTTATTAGAATAAGACAAGAGTTTCATCAATAGTATATTAAGAAATTTTGGGGAAATATTAAGATAAATAAGAATAAGTGATAATATATTTCACCCATCTTAATATTGGCACTGCATTAAAAAATCATTGAGCTTAAATTATTTTTAGGAATATTTTGATAAAATTTCTCTAAATTATTCGTAAGAAAACTGTAATTTAGAGACTTGTCTGCACTTACATAGTTGTATCTGGATTTAAAAATATACATATTTTAAAACTTTTTTTATATGGCATATAAAACATTCAAATGGAATAGTAACAAGTTCTGATAATAAAATTCAAGATAAGGTGTTTCTAAAACGGTGGACAGAATTGACAAAGCCATAGACTTGTCTAAATTTTCTTCTCAATTTATCTAAGTTGTATCCTCAAGAATATAATAGATGTCTAAGAATCAATAAATGTATAAGTTATATGTATGCATGGCTTAATTATATTCTATATTATATTAAATAATAAAATTTTGCTTCAATATATATGATAATGTTTTCAGATATAAAGAAAACAGAAATCACAGATTATAGGCATGAAAATGTGGAACTTTCCTTTGTGCTGAGCTCTTCAAGTAGCGCTCTTACATTTCCCATGTTTTTATTCCCAGAGCAGAATCCAGGGGAAAATAGTACTGTACATGGGGATTGTTGTAAATGACTTGGCAGGAAAAACAAAAAACAGACACCGTTTTACTAGGGTTAAATATTTATGAATATTCTCTCTTTTGTCTTTTATTCATAATTTTGACTACCTCTTTACCAAAAGTTTTTGTTCTGTGTTCAGTAATTCCAACTTTTTACAGAGAGGAAGCTTTAGAATTTGCAACCATGCAGATAGAACAGTTACTGGTATTAATTTCATTAATAAATATTCAGTAACAAATAAGCTCACTGAGCTGCTGATGCTATAAATAAGCACCGTATGAAATGTGGGCCTTGCTTAAATAGGATGGTAAAATTCTCTTCTGTTAGATCCCCTGTAGACACATACCTGGTACATCACAGATGCTTGCAATGGTAATTAACGACAATTGGTGCTAGTATATACAGAAATTTGAAAGCATCAAGTGATTTTTAAATGACACTTGCATTGTGAGAAGTGGACTAAAGAATGTATTTACTTTCATATTGCTTAAATATCAAGGGCAAACTGGTTGGCAGATGACACAGCAGATGTTAATTCCAGTCCTCTCTTCTTTCTTCCAACCCAGTATTTTCACAGAAATTGGAGGTCGGAGGGTGCTGAATTAGTTCGATCCATAGTTAGATTCTGTCTGTATCAGTTAGACATGAATGATTTTTTATAACAGAAATAGCTGTTTTAATAGGAATTGCAAAAAAAATTAACTTGTATTTGAATATATATTGGAAATATTTTTTTCTGTATTTTGGGGGAGGTGGGGATTGGAGAGGATACCATAGATGTTAACTCTTCTTAATATATTGGATTAAGAATAAAATATTAGCACTTTAAATGGTATTCTCAGGTTAAGTCTGAAAACAAGGTCTCTTTGCTTACACAAATACCTTTAAAAGAGAGTAATTAGTGACCAGTGTCTAAGAGGACCTCTGTCTTGAGAGGTTATGCCTAAGCCTCTTGAAGATTCTCCATGTAAACAAGTCAGACCAGCATCACTCATTATCCCTCCTTTGTTTACTTGGAAAAAGGTTCAAACTATTTAATGAGAGGATTACCCATACTTCAACTCTATTGAAAAAGATTAATTGATATTTTCCTGTTGGAGGTTTCACTACTTGCATTTGGCTTCCACTTTCCTATTGTTATTGATGCTGTGATCAACAGAGCAAAGTTGCTTAAAGGTTATCCAAATTTCACAGCTTAACAGTACCCAAACTAATTATACTCTTTCCTTAGTAATAGACATTGAATTCCAAGAACTGTTAACTTGATTGAAGAAATTGTTTAAAACTTTACTTGTCTGAACAGAAAATTTTATGACTAAAATCTGGATATTTTGGACAATATTGTTAACTATATTGTAAATGAAGTAGAGCACCTACTCAAAATGGATTATTAAAACCCAGAGCCAAATTTCTGTGAAAATGCAAAAATAATGTATTTTCCACTATAATATATATAGAAGATTTTAAAACTTAATTTCAATATCTTACCATCTTCATGATAACACAATATAAAAAAACAAGACTCCCACCATTTTGAGATACAATTCTGTGATAGAAATCTTTACAAAAATTTTTCCCAAAAAATGTGTGTATTATGGACATATGGCTGCATATTTGGATAACACCATTTGCATTTTTCAAACTTGCATTTTTTTAAGCACTAGCTTGGCTTTTGCTGTCAGAATGGCAAACTGCTAGAGTATTCATCTGAAATTCTTAGTTTAACTCTTTGTCACTTTAACATTTTATATAATGCTAATATGTTCACCTTTTCTTTAAAAAGGAACCTAATATGTTAGAGGCAGTAAAATAAGAAAGACTTTTTAAACCATAAAGTTTAATAATAGGAGGAGTCACATCAGAGTGTTTAAAAAAAAAGGATAGTGTCAAAATCCGATCTTAGAAAAAAAATGCTTTTAAAAATTACTGAGGGGAAAAAAGAGTGTTAAAATGATTTTATTTCAGATTAATTCCCTGGAAGGATTTGTGATTTTTATAGTTTTCTAGAGTTATTTTATAAAAGCAGTTTTAGTTCCTGAACATTTAAACATAACAGACTGGAATATAAAACACTAAAAACAATGATGATGATGAGAAAATAAAGATAAAAACAACCCTGACATCAGTAACTTGTGGAGATTATACTTTCAAGGGAAATGAAACTTCATTTTCTGCCTGCTTTCTAACATGCATTCTTACATTTCTTTATGAGGAAAATTTTCAATGTTAAGAATGGGACATAGTGCGCACGTGGCTGTGCCACATCATTTTAAAACATGCTTATTCCAATACCCTCCAACCTTAAAAAAAGTAATATTATTTAAGGGAATCAAGTACCCACTTATACTTGAATAATTTACCTGTCATATAATTTATACATATCAAAATCCTGTTATCTAAAGAACATGTTTTCACTTGATTAATTTTCACATAAATTATACCTTCAAATTGACATTACCAATAATTTTTTAATTTTCAGGTAACTACCTTAAATGTCCATGTTATACATTCTATATATGTTAAAATATGCACTATTTTAAATTTTGCAATATTGTGCATATATTTGGACATATTGCAGACATATTTGGACATATTGTGGACATATTTGGAATATTTCAGTTTTTCTCTTAATTGACATACTATATGGCTACTTATATTCCCAAGTCACTTCAATCTGCTTCTTTTGAATTATGTTTTTGCAATGTGTTTATCTAATTATTACTTATTTATTAGTTTCAGCAGAAGTATTTAATTAATTAGCATCTGATGCAAAGATAAAAGTAAATACCAGCACATAAATTATGCCATTGAATAGGTACAAATTTTATTGGTCTTAATGCTGATAAATGCAGTTAACCTTATTGATTGAGTTGAGTACCTTAAAATAACATAATAAAAATATTTTACCACAAAGCAATATAATATGACCACTATGTCAGCTATTTTAGTCTTCAAAAACCTAAATGCATAGCCTAACATTGAACATATTGATTCCTTTAAATAGTCATCCTATAATAAATATGACATTATCACTCCAAGTCTGAGCAGTCATGTTAGGTGATTAGAGAGTAGCAATGTAATCAGAGGAAGTACTTTGAAAGATAATCTTTCTTTATTCTCCTTCTTTGAAACACACAGGGAGAAGAACTATGGAATAGCAATAATTGCTGAACTGGCTGTTACAAAATCTGTGCTAAATGATGAAGTACTGATACTTAAGTGATCATCTATCACTTTAAATATCGAGAATGTCGGATATATTCAATTGCCACAGCTGAGATGATTCTTAGAGCTAACAATGATTTAAAAAAAAAATCTGTAGGAAAATCTCTTTCAGAATTATTTGTTGAATCACTCAGCACATATATTTTCACCATTCAATACATGGCAGACAAAAATACCAAGCACCAGGTAAACAACACTGAATTAGAGGAGATTCTAGCTCACGGTCTAAAACTGAAGGACTTCTTTTAAGATCATTTGCACCAGTGATTATTTATTCACATAAACTTGAAAAAAAAATTAAAGTCAAAACAAGATTATAGAACTAGTCAAAATTTCTAGTAGTTTAACTGCCCATGAGATCTTCAATCCAGCTTTCACATTGTCATAAAGAAATATAAAATCATAAGCTACCATTGGAAGATGATAAAACACGATATGGCCTGATAATATATTTTAAAACCAAACGTATTTAATCCAGCTATTAAAAGGCATAAGTTAAACAGAAGGAACACAAGACTTAAACAAAGCAAGAAGACAGCTGTCCAGAAATTATCAATTGCTAAAGCACACAGATTGTGATTAAATTTTAATGTGGCTTTTAAGCAAAGATTTTGCTTATCAGAGAGAAAGAATCATGGAGAAAATATTTTTATTGATTTCATCATTTTCAATGTAACTGATCCTTTAAGTAATTTTTCTTGCTTTCAGTACCACTTTTAAAAGTGACTGCTTATACTGGGCAAATCATTAGAGAGTATGTTCATTTAAAATTCTAAGCCAAATGCATAAATTGTTCTCCAGTGCAAAGTCACATCTGTTGAAAACAAAATACAGCATTCAATTCATTGAATAAAAACAAAACAACTGTAGAATAGTTGGATAGTCAAATCATGTAAATTAAATGGCATTGAAAATGATATTTCTTATTGATTTTTTTCAGGGGATCTGTTGTTTGGAATTAATATGCATTGATTACCTTTTATGTAATCTAGAGTAACAGTAAGGCAAATGGATCCCCTGAAGAAATGGACCATTGGAGATTATCACACTAGATTTAGAGTCAGGGTGAAATTGATCACATCTTTTCTTTCTTCTTAAAAATAAATAGATTGCCACTTATATTAGGTTTCTAGCAAAAGGAGCATACAATATACTTCTGATAAAATTAATTATTAAAAATAAGAAATAATTGTATTTATACTTGGTATTCCAATGACACATAATTGAGCGGGTTAAAGTCAAAAGGCAAATCTACCACAGAGAAATAAGGGAAAAAAGGTAACTCATGAAAATAAAAGTGAGGCTAGTAGAGTAGAAGAAGGGAATGGGTTGATGGGGGAGGGTATTGCAAGTACTGGGACATGAAATTGATCAAAGTATGTTACATACTTGTAAGAATATGCTACAATGAAAATCACCATTCTACATAATTATTATGCACCATTTTTTTTAAAAAAGGCAACATTCATTTGGCTTCCTGGATATTAATCAATGTTTATACTTAAAAAAATATTTTACATTTAAGAAATAAGTGTTTATTGAATTATATAATATCATACATTTATTTATTAATTCAGTAAATGAATATTGAGTGCCAACTAAATGCCAGATATTAAGCTAGGTACCAGTGTATGCATACATATTTGTGTATTCTCATAATAAATGTATACACATAAATTTGCATATATGGTATAAGTATGGATTTAGACTTTTTCACTTATTGGATATTATTAAGCAGTTTATTAATCAATATGAAATTAACTCCATAAAACCTATATAATACAATAAATTTTTAAAAGACTACAAGCTTTCCTATTTTTTAGGAATGTAAGGCATACATTTTCAACAACATGAGCTATTAGTGTGCAAAATATATGGTCTAAATTTTAATAACTATCCAGTTCTTGTATTATAAAAAATGACTCATATTTTATTACCCTATTTGCTCTTGTAGCCATTGTAAAATCTTCTCAATTGATTAATTTAGTTCAACCCAGAAGTCAAGCAGATAAAGGTGTTTTTATGTGTCCCAAACATCTGAAAGTGTAGATTAAGATAGGGGTACAGATATGGATGTCAGCTAATCAATTTACTTTTTCACTTTATAGTCATGTGACAACTAGACCAACTATTGGTAAATAAAAGAGCATGTTTTGCATACCTTACCTGTGCTCTAAATTAACAGAGGTCTTTGAAATTGCACAATCATATGAGCACCCACAAAGTAAAAAAAACAAAAAAAAACCAAAAAATCTCCTTAAAAATAATACCTATGTTGATTTATCTGTACAGCTAGAGTTTTATGAGGATTCAAGGTCATTAAGATAAAAATTTACTGATTATTATGTGAAATGCCATTTCTAATCAAATTATTTTGTTTACTGATTAACTTATACTAATCAAGTCACATAAAACCCCAGATATTCTAGTACAAACCCCAATCATTATATGGCCTTACATTTGTTACGTTGTGGTTGGTATGGGAAGGGGAAATGAAGCAAAACCAATTTTTAGTAATATCTTAAATTTTGAAAAAAATTGACAATGTCTTTAATTTGGTCAAAAGTAAAATTCTTGCTAACTATCATTCTGTCATTGACATAAGTATCTTCATTATTACCAGTGATATTAGATATTTGAGATTTTCTAGTAATCATAGTTATATGGTATGGACCTTCATTTGGTCTTGAACACAAAAAAATAGTTCTTGCTTGTGATTTGGAAATTCCAATCCAAGATTTTTCACGTTATAAATGTTTAGTTTGCTCAGTTAGTGACAACATTTATTACTTAGATGAACATTCTTTTAAACATCTTTAACTTAAAAAAGAATATTAATTTGGAAAATGTAAATTCTGCTTGCAAAAAAATTCCCACAAATTAAGTAATTGTGAAAAGGTTTGTGTACTTAAATTATAGAATGATCTTAATTAAATACAGTGCCAATTGAGCTTCTGTTACGTTGAGAGATCTGCAGTGATCTCAGGTATGACAAAATATTCTTGCTCAATGAGTCACTGGACTCTGATGGTATTAATGAGACACATACAGGAGAAGGTAGAATTAGATAATTTCTTGGTGGAAACAAATTATTCCCTTTTAAAGGATTATAAATCCTTGTTGCCTGTAGTCCTTGAACTTAATGTTTCATTGACAAAGTGGTGCTTCAAATTCCTTTTATGAGTAAGATATTGGTAGAAGCCAAAAAAAAAATGTTGCTTTTTGTTTTCCTACTTATTCAACCTAATCAGGACAAATCTCATCACATGATTCTTCAGAGCTTGGGGAGGAAAGTGTGCTAAACAAAATAAAAAATATATGCTTAGGGTAAGATCATTAAAAGTTTGTTATTGTTGTTGTTGTTGTTTTTTCCTCCTGGACACAATTTTTTTCTTGAGGTACTTTCTAGTATATGTACAATAAAGTTTAGGCCCACCTTTTCATGAGGCTTTGACAATAATGATAATAATACCAGATGCTTTTGACCAGCTTCTATGTAGTATATGCTGTGCTAACATTAATTCACTTTATCCTCAAAATTTAGGGTTATCAAATTGTGACATCTGGAAAGTAAATCATGTGCCATTTCTAATTTCAATATTAAGTGGTTGATTCATAAAAGCTAATATTTAGAAAAGAAGTAGAATAAGGAGCTTGGAATTTTGACATATTTGTGTAAGAACCTGAATTCCATTACTAGACTCATGACCTACCTCAACTCCCTTAGTCTTCTTGAGCATCAACTACCTCATCTGAAAAACTGGCATGAAAGCCAGGTATGATGGCATGTGCCTATAGTCCCAGATACTCAGAAGGCTGAGACAGGAGGGTCATGAGTTTAAGGCCAACTAGGGCTGCAAAGTGAGACCTTGTTTCCTATAAGAGAAATCTGAGGTCTAGGGGTATAGCTCAGTGACAGAGTTCAGGCTTAGCATGCTTAAGATCCTGGGTTCAATCTCCAACACTGCCATAACAATAAACAAACAAAAAGGGACAGAAAAATATCTCACAAAGTTGTTGAAGAATTCAGCGACATCATGTACTAAAAAATAGTCTCATGTGTCAATGTGTCCTGGGGTAAGAAGTAACTATATGAAAACTGTTATTAATATTAAAATATGACATGAAGTGACAGAAACACATGCCATTCTGTAATGTTTTATCCTAACCCTTTTCACACCTATAAATCTTTTTGTTCATGGCTGATTACCTGCCAGGAGGAATGCAATGGATAGCTTGAAGGGAAGTCAGACACTTCAGTGTAACCTGGAGAAGAGGTATGATAAAAATGAACTATTAGAAAATTCATATATTGACACACTGTGGTTCCCAAGATCTTGCTGCAGAGTTCTGCACTACCCCAACCACCATGGTGTGATTGTTCAGATGAGGGTTTAAATACAATTTCCTTCTTCACTGTTTTATTTCTTGTTGGTATTTGGCATAATCTTCACTCTCAATGTGGAGATCTCCATTGGAAAAGTGTGTGAAGTTCCTTTCTACCATTCCATTACGCATGTTAGATTCACAGAAGTTCTCTGGCCCCTCTCTCCCAAGATTCATGTTTGTAGATCTACAAACTACTTTAAGTGTTACTAATATTATTTTTACATGCCTTTCAGAACATGTAAAAATATATTTATATATATAATATAACATTATATATATGTATATATATACATATATACACGCATCTTTTTTATTTTTGGTTAGGATCTTAATCTTTTTCTCTTTTCCTCATTATAAAGGTCATTGGGAAAAAAACAGCAGGTCTAAGCTTTAAGAGGATTTGAATACATCTTTGAAAGCTAATACTGTATGTTATGCTAAATGATAATGCTCTTTAACACTGGATGTGTTACATTGTAAATAAGGTTAAAATGACAAAGAATCAAGAGTTTTAGGAATACCAGGGTCTTGTTACACTCATCTTAGGTCAGATATTGTTTTATGAGAGAACACAGTAGTTTAATGGGCATTTGTCAATTTAAATTAAATTATAACTTTGGAGACAGTAACTCTCAAACTTAAAACAGTCATATGATATTATGAATTACATCTTACACACATTAAGAGATCTTAAAGCAAGGAAACCAAAGATAGAAAATATTGGTTCACATTTCAAACCACAATAAGTGTGAATATAGCCTCAATTTAATAAAAGTGTATAATGCAAGTTGCCTTGAGTTAAATGTATTGCAATTGCTCTTGGAATGGGCTCTTGTTTTCCCATTATTGCCACTTTAATTGACTTACTGACTAGTTTTCCCATTTAAAGATCACTCTATAGCACTGGGTATTCTTGATCTGAGCGATATCTTCTGCTCCTTCCTGGTCCAACAACACAACAGTTTACATATTTCTGAACTTGATCTGAAAACTGATTTAAAAATCCATATGGAAAATCCAATTTCTCTGAAAATATATACACACAAGTCTGCTCAGAGGTGGCTAAAATAAAATAAATTTCATTTTAGGAGACAGGAAGGAAGCTGAGACAAGAATGTGAAGATTCTGAAGCAAATGGGTACTTGCCCTAACCAAGATTGAAACCCACCTCTCCCCAGAGAATATTAGAAGAGGGCATGGAAGACAAGCATTGGAAAAGTGGAATGTTTGTGCTTTTCTTGCTAGTGGACTACATTAAATATTCAGCAAAAGAGGGGATCAGTTTACAAGACTCTTCTTGTTTCTCATGTATCGACTGACAGGTGCTGTAAACATACACAGGCAAACATGGTCCTGTGCTTGCAGTGCTCTGGTGTCTCAGGGAAGCCAGACTGCAGCCTCCCCCAGTGATCAGCTCAGGATTCAGCAGACACACTATGCTCAGATTGGAGAGGGAGCTTGGTTTCCAACTTGGAGTCTCCAGGAGATCCCTTCAGAGAGCCAGTGTCCTTCCAGCAACATGGTACTAAGGTAGAACAATCTTGCTTTGATTCTGGGGACTTGACTGAAACCCTCAGTAGAGCTCTTGAAATACTAGTAGCAGGAAGAAGCTTGTCTTATGGATGCCTTGCTTTGCTGGTGGCAAACCACCAATCCTCATTTCCAGGATTTCCCTGAGGGTGGAATCACAGCAATCAGGGAGATAGAACTGACCTCAGTTTGGAGATCAGAACCCGTATTTAAAACATCCACTCATTCATGTTTTAGAGATGTCATGTAAATAAATTATGACTGTTTACACTGAAGACTGAGAGTCTCCTTTTTCCACACTATAGGCAGCGACTTGGCTGAGACTGTATCATTCTGTGATACTATCGCACACTACCTTTTTTCTCACTTGAATTGTACTTTTGGCTGTCACTTGCGCTTTTGAATAAAGGTTTACATTAGTGGAGGATATCATAATAGCATATCTCCTTTTCTTGAGTTGATATACAAATCAAAAAGAAAGGATAAGGCCAAGACTCCCTTTGTCCTTGGAAAAGTGTGCCATCTGCATTTAGCTTATGATATTCGGCTGGGAACAAAATTCTAGCATAAGGATGTCGTTAATACAGCCCTCAAGTTAAAGTGTAAATTCAAAGTACTTTAAATGCCTTATAGTCAAAGCCAGTAAAATCGACCCTGTATATTTTTATTTCATCTCTGTTGGATCATATGATATTTAATAATTGGTTCTGGCACCTCGTTGCAAATTATTATAACTTTGAGATTCAACAGTCCTATTGAACATATGGGCAGCACAGGCTCTGAACATATATATGATACAGCCTCTCAAGAGGACCTTCTGTCTTGTTTTCCTTAGCTTGGAAGGGTCAGGTAAATTTTGTTGTGTCGTCATGTGCTAAGATTCTTCAATCTCTGTTTTGCAGGGTAAATGCTTAATGGAACTGATTTTTTTCCCCTTAACTGTGAAAACTTCCTTTACAAAGCCAAAAGAGAAATTCATGCATCTGGGATGCAGTTCTCTTGGGCTCTTACTAAAGCAGTTATAAAGCTATTCCAGCATCAGTGCACAAGTATTCATCAACCCAGAATAGGTTCTATTACTTAATGCCATATTGTGTGCTGGTTTTGCTGCAAGCTGAAAGAATTTCTGAAGTCAGAAGACCTTCCCCTGCTATTGAAAATGTATTATAATTCTTCATTAATCCTAGAGAAGATGGAAAGTTGGTGATAAAATACAGTCGACCCCAAGAAACCTTTCATGTAGTTAGATATTCTCCCTTCAACATTTTTTTTTCCATCTCTACTCACAATAACACCCTGAGACAATATGAGGAAAAGCATTTCTACCCAACAGCCTATTAAGGTTATTTTCAATATCCCTGCTGCTTTGCCTCTATATCTAGCCCATGTGCCTTGATTTGCTCTTGTATTATTTCACATTAATTGCCATATTGTTTATTGCCACATTTCAAACATACCATAATATGGGCACAGTGGCAATAATTATAGAGTAAGTTATTCTTCAAAAGAGATGTCAAGATGGACAGTGGTGGGTGGGGTGGGCAGAAGGTTATGATTTATACCTTATGTTGACACTGTAGAACAGAGCTGGTTCAATTTCTCTTGATTTCACCATAATAACTAATACGAATCTCTCTTTGTCTGTTACATAATTAGTCATTACTAAGACTACTAAACTAAAAAGTTCATGGGGTGGGTGCCAATGGTTAAAGGAATTTTTCAAGCATCAGTTTTTCCATTGCTACTGTACTGTTACATCTTTAAAAATGGTATACTGGTGGGAAAGAAATTCATATGACTATATGCATGTCTATAATTCTTACTCATTACAAAAGTAAACATCCTATATTTTCTTTATTAATTTTTGCACAAAAATACTTTTTTATATCTATGCTTATGCACCTCCGTATTCGCTGTAGATGTCTATAAATGTCATCTGAGGCTCTGTAGTGTGATTTTTCCACCTTTTTTTTTCTTTATGGTTACGAAAATTGACTTTTCAGTGGACCATCCTACCCTCATACATGAAACTGATGTTGAAAAGCTTCCTCACAATTAGATTTCCATTTAGCCCAGACAAATACCAAGAATCATCCTGACTGCTGAACTGCAAGTTGGAGTCATGATTGATCCCAGCTGAAGATCCTGAAGCCGCGGTCGGGTTCTGCCCCCAGAGTTGAAAATATCTTGTGCTACAGCCTATGTGCTTCACATCTAGCACTGCTTGCTTGGCATCCCGTAAACCAGTAGGTGGAGTGCTTGCTAACAGTAATTGAAGATAGAGAACTTGAACTTAAAATAAGTGGAAGCCACTTTTCTTGTTATAAACTGCTAAAACCGTATTTACACTGAACTCTTTCTATGGATATAATTAGTTGAAAAAAATGTTACAAGGGCAGGGTTGAGATGAATGCAGGCCTATGGTTACATGGTAGAACACAGAGGCAAATTGTGCCCAAGAAGATCAACACATCATATGGTATAAACCTTATGAAAAAGGACACTTTCTCAAACATTCAGCTGAATTTGATTTGGTAAATAGACCTTATTCTCTCTTTTAAAAAATTCAGTATTTATGCTGTTCAGAGGATAATCTAGCTTTGATGAACCGTACATGAAAAGGCTTGTATGATAGAAGATTAATTACATACATGTGTTGATAGTCATAGTAAATTTAGCACCTTTGAAAAGAAAAGTTGCAAGAGATGCCTCCAAAATAAAGTGTAACTTTCCCCTCAGAGTGCCTTGTTTTCCTCCAAAAGAAGGCTTTCAAGTATATTTAAAAGCTGCAGCTTGAGACTTGCTAACTACATCACTCTAAATCTATCTATATCACACCTAAAGATGTTAAAGCAACATTTAGAACTCCAGGAGAAAACAAGCAACAGAATTTAGAAAGCAGGAACCACATGGAAATAAGAAAAGTCTTCAGTCGTTTTTTAAGAATGTGAGTTATATGATGTGAAGTAGATGAAAATGTAAGAGTTTAAAAAAGAATCTCTGGTTCCATATCAGGAATACTTACATCTCTGATTCTGTGGCGTGCTAGTACTGCAGATCTGTGCAGCTTGGAAAAACCATTTCGTCTAAAAGGACCCAGAGCAAAGAACTGCACAGGATACAAGGACAAACACTAACAAAATACTGGCCTCTTCTCCTTTAGTTAACTTTGTGATTATTTAAAAAATATCACTTAAAAATAATTTCTATCAGGGCACAAGTTGATCCCCAGCCCCCAATTGTAATATCATGTTCTTAGTTCCTACTAAATTTGGGGTACATTTGAGTTACAAATATGTGCCTTTTTTCACTTTGGGGTAGAAGTGGAAGAATAGAGGAGAGGAGTTCACACTGTTAAACCCAATTAATTAGGCAAAACTTTATGGGATAAATAACTCTTAAAAGCTTTCAGTAGCTTTTCTCAAACCAAGCAACTGCTTGTCACTCTGCTTTTTCAAGCAATATCAAAAGCAAAATGGAACCTCCCTTGGGTCGCCACCCCGCCCCCTCGCCCCCGCCAAAAGTCAAAAACATCAGTATTGCTATTTTTTTAAAAACGTCCAAATGTTATATTTTCTGTTTCTTATCTAAAGGGAAAAAATATTCATTTTCACGAAAGGTCTTAAGAAAAACATAGAACTTGATCAGTAGACAAAAGTGGCAAACTATTAATAGAATATAGATACCTTGGCCAAGAAAAAGAACCATTGGAAATGTATGATTAACTTATTTATTAAATGGAGAAATAATATGAATACTAGCATATTCTAATTCCAGGGTAAATTGCATGAGCATGGGCTGGCGCACAAAAGAACTGCAAAGGTGTTCTTTAAGGAATGCTACTCTTGTCTAAATCTTCCTTCACTCTCATTTATTTCATTAGGCTCTGCAAGAATCATTGTTTGTGTGCACACTTGGTACATTTTTGTACCCTCTCATTTGAAAAAAAAAATCAGTTCACTTGATTTTTTTGTCAGTTGTCATTCCCTTTACCTTGTTTTGCTTGCTCCAGTGTGTCACTTCCCTCAGATATCGAACCATGTCATTCCCAGCCAATGTTCATCCCTTGATAGTGAGTAGGCAATAGACTTTACTGAGAAATAGAAAAGTGTTAGCCACTGATCTCACCAAGATTACATTCTCTCTAATAGAAGCTGTTGATAGATCCTGAACAGCTCCACACTTAGGGTGTTGACTTGTAGAATGAAATCCTCTGCACACAAGCACAGCAAAATATTTTGGTGAAAAGTAATTATCAGAAATAGTGACACTAGTAAATTAGTTAACTACGTTTCAGCATGAAGCTTGAGTTACCCTTGCCCATTCTTGTTCCAGACCCATTGGAAATCAGCAATTCAGCTTAATGATGTCACAACACTTGCCAGGCTACGGGCACTGAAGAGAAGACACAGGATGGCTCTCATTGCTGAGATTCCCCTCCCCTTTCTACGCACAAACAGCCCATCTGTCTCACTCATACGGAAACTTATCTTTGAAACATCATTCTATTATTATCATGGTCTTTCTTTAAAATTGGTCCTTAACTTCAGATTGTGTTTTGGAAATCAGGTTTTCAAATTCTCCCAGATCTTGTTGGCCAATTTAAAATGTTGATAGTAATATGCCCTGAAAACAGCTCATCTCACTAAAGAGCTCAGATGCTATGTATTCCTATTCACTTACTAGAGGGTAACCTTTTGTGAAATAATACAGATAGCCTACTTTTTAAAAAATCACAACAAAGAATTCAACCCCTCCCAACCTCTAATATTTTTCAAAGTGTGAATTGAAGAGGACTTAGAGACAGATGGGTCTGGATGATCAAGTTACCTGTTATAGCAGCACATCTGCCGGGGCAGTCAATCACTGTGATGGCTCTGACAGGTCGATGGAGCCTGAGCAAGAACGGCTAATGCAGACAGAAGAACGGCTGGGGAAGGGCAGACCTCCTGCCTGTCTCCTGGGTTTGACTGGTCTGAAAGCTGTACTTGAATTTGCTCTGGTTAAAAATTTGTCTGTCTGTTGAGCAATGATATTAGATGAAAGATTTGGGCTCCTAATTTTTTTAAAGCCAACATATTGAACAAATATGATTGAGGATGATTTGGTTAGCACTTTCAAGCTGTCAGTCAATATTTGGTAGTATTTGGGGGATGTAGTAGAGAGTGTGGGGTGAATAAGATTAAAGAAGAGAAGAAGTGGGAAGTAGTTTCAAATCTACATTTTCCCCAACAGTGTCAAAAGGAAGACATGCATAAAGCACTGGTTCTAAGATGCCATCTCTGAGAGTCTGTACAATAAAAATTAGCATTCAATAGAACAAAGACAATCTTTAGAACATCAAGATACAAAATTAATTACGTTTATGGACCTGCCACTTTACTTTTTCTCTGTATTGGATATACTTCTGCCTCCTTCACTCATAAAGTAAATCATATTTATCAATCCTAATAGATCCAAATATTTGGCAATAGTGCACAGTAAAAAAATATGGAACAAGTGTTTTCAAGATTTCACAAACAATTGAAAAGATGTGTTTCAACTAAGTGCAGCATCACTTGCATGACTTATATGACACATTTGTAAAAATGCAGATGTTGGAAGACAATGGAATCTCAGACTACCTTGATTCCTTCCAATGCCTAATGAATCAGTTATTAAAATTGTCCGACTATAAAGCAGCAACAACAACAACAAAAATCCTAAATAGTAGGTAAGAGCAAGAACTACAGCAAGTAATTTTGTATGGTTAGTTAAATTTATGTATTTATGTATATATATATTTATATTTGTATGTATATATGCATATTTGTATTTGTGATCAGAATATATGTATTTGTGGTTAGAATACATGCATTACTTTGAGAAGTACCAGAAAAAATATTCTATAAGATAAGCATTATTATTACCCCACTGTAGAACTACAGTGAGCAAACATTGCTGAAAAGAGGGCAAAATGTTAATACATGCAGAACTGCTGTTAGTAGCGATTTTCTCCACAATGCCAAACTGATGGGGATTCGTGAAAGAGCCATTAAACAGATGCGTTGCTTTTCAATACATTCTTCAAGTATTTTTGCTCCCTCATCCACATTTTTAGTAAATGATGCTAAATGTTTTCAAAATATTACTATATTGGCTTTTTTTTACTTGAATTTTTTAAGTGGACTCATATTTAGCAGCAGATGGTTTGAGACACCAGAACTGAAATGGAGTCAGTTATTTAGGTTCAGACGACAAAATCCCATACCTCAGTTTATGGGATGGTAGAGATCAGAGAGGAAATCATAATTTTCTTAAAAAAAAAATCAGCACAAACTCAGAAATAGAACTTTTCCTAAATTAGAATTCTATTTCATTACAGAAATAAGTTCATATTTCAATAGTTGCTGATAACATGTTGGGTCTAAATCTTTTTTATAGCTTTTAAAGGGTGATGTTTTCAGTTGCATTTTTATTAAAAAAAATCATTGTTTAGAAAACCACTTTCTAGTAACAGTTTTGATATTGATTTGGCTTTTAAAATATTCTAAAGATAGGTGTAGCACATTAGATGACCCCTGCATAACACACAAACTAGTTGCAGTACCTTAAGCAAACATCATCACACATAGTCTGCACTGTAGTCAATTAACAGGGTGGGTATTTTTTTTTTATTCTATGGAGTGGAAAACATAAAGCTTATAATTATTTGCTACCAGTAAACAGAGAATTGTGGATTAATTAGGGGAGTTTTCCAATCCCATTTAAACATAATTAAATAAAATTTTATTAAGATTTTTGCCTCAAATATTCTGTACCCCAATTTTTTTTTTTTTTCATCAAAAGTAATCACAAAGCAGGAAGAA